>NC_090654.1:43217627-43517627 GCF_040937935.1 Hyperolius riggenbachi
CAATCCCAACCACACTTCGAAGAATCCCACTGTAGGCCACGATGCTGCATGCTGCAATGCATACTGGGAGCTGTAGTATGCACTGCGGCCAGAGCACGTGCTACAGCAGGATTCTTTCAGGTGAAGATGGCAGCCATCACAGGGTCAAGGGGCTACATGAGCAGCTCCTCCCAGGTAAAAAAAAAAAAAAAAAAATTGTGCTCCCCTAACCCAAAACAGCATACTGGAGTTCCAAACCTCCCTTATGGGGTGGTTCAATTTAGCAAAAAAATTTTTTTTACAGGCGCACTTTAAGGAAACACAAAGCGAATTAAATCAATGTAGCTTTACTTATCCGAGGCTTCCTGCAGCCCCAGAAGTCTGTGTCCCTCACCACAGTTCTGCTGTCATCCATTCTTCTGCTGTCCATTCCGTAGCATTCAGTTGCTTCTGCGCATACATTGGTGCATGCAGCGCTCATGGTCATGCTTGTGGCCGGAGTGTTCTGTACAGTAGTTCTGTCTAGAACGCTCCCAGGCATGGCAGCACAAGTATCGCATGCACCCAGGCTTGCACAGAAGCCACCACTAGAGGGGACAACAGAGGAATGGATGACAGCAGAACTGCAGCGAGGACTACACAGACTTCTAGTGCTGGAGGAGACTACAAGTTAGTAGTAAAGTTAAACAAATTTAACTAGGAATCGTAGTGAAAAGGACAAAGCATAAGATTGCTTATGGTTTACAATATTTGCTTATTAGAAGAAGAAACAACGGAGCGCTCCTTGGTGCATTAACTTTTTAATCTTGAAAAACACGCAACATAAATACACTTACAGTGTGTTGATGAAAAGTGCGCTTGTCAGGCCTGCGGGCGGTCCTCTCTCTGCTCCTGTGCCTGGCCGGGACAGCAAGAGCGGTGGTATCGGCGGGAGTGACACGCGGTGAGCGGAGCCTGGTGCGCTGGAGCCGTATGACGTCACGACGCGTTTCGGCGTAACCACGCCTTCGTCAGGTGACGCTACGGTCCATACGGCTCTTATTTATACTACCCAAAGTGGGAGTGTTTGGGAGTATTGAATTGAAGGACCCCGCCTATATGGCGTGTCCTATTATTAAGCAGGTGTGCTTTTTTGAAACAGGGAAACTTTATTAGTTTAAGGACAATTATAAAAATAAAACGAAAATTAAAATTACGGGCGGTGACATTGCACTCTGCCCACTGTGCTGTAAATATAAGTGATAAATATAAGTAATACGTGTGTGTTGCTCGGGCAACATTTATGTCCCAAGTAGTGGTGTCTCAAACCATTGGATGCGGGGTCTGGGTGTGATGCCGCCTCAATGGGCTATACAATGGCTCCCCGGTGTCCTCAATCAAATTAATTGATGCGACGGGAGAAGTGCATATCTGCTAGATGTACAGCAAAGGTGCGGCTGCAGATGCGACAATAAAGTCGCATCGGTGTCCAGCGCTGGAGGGGTATGTGGCTAACAGATGCATAAATGCAAAGCTAGCGTAATCATTATGCGACTGGGTTGCCGTGGTTAAGGGCTTAGGCATGAAGATATATGTTACTAAAACATCAGGTGTTCCAGTGATGCTGTTGCAGGGTGGGGTAACTGTCAGACAGTACTCGTTAAGTATAAATTGGGCTAAGAGGTGCCCCCTAAGGGTGTGTGTTTTATGGACTTGCTTGCAACAACTGCCCTAAAAATGCACAAAAATGCTCTAAAAATGCCTAAAAAATGCCTAAAAAAATGTTTGAAAAATGCCTAAACATTGCATAAAAGTTATAAAAATTATAAAAATCACAAACCATAATGGGAAAAACACATGTTAAATTAGTATAAGAGCACTGGCTTTCTTAATAATCCAATAATTCCCGGGATGCGTAGACAGTCCTTTTAGAGGGGAGGGGTAGGGGGGGGGTGGGGGGTGGGGGGGGGTTTAAGGGGGAAAGGGGGGTGGAGAGAAAGGGGGAAGAGGAAAGGGGGGGGGGGGAAATGGTTGGGGAGGGAGGGGCGAAAGGAGGGGGGGAAAGGGGAGGGTTGTTTTGGAAGGGGGGAAAGGGAGGGGGACCGAGTTGTTCACAACAACAACAAGAGGTGTACTGGATCTTCAAGTTAGATTGTCTATCACCAAAAGGCCTAAATGAGGACCTGGAAGTCCGCAGCTTTTTGTAACGATTATAACCTCTTGGCATTTCCACCTTTCTGGGGGCCCAATAGGCCTTATTCTTCCTCCCCCCCCTGCCTCGGTCCCCCTCCCTTTCCCCCCCTTCCAAAACAACCCTCCCCTTTCCCCCCCTCCTTTCGCCCCTCCCTCCCCACCCATTTCCCCCCCCCCTTTTCCCCCTTTCTCTCCGCCCCCCTTTCCCCCTTAAACCCCCCCCCACCCCCACCCCCCCCTACCCCTCCCCTCTAAAAGGACTGTCTACGCATCCCGGGAATTATTGGATTATTAGAAAGCCAGTTGCTCTTATACTAATTTAACATGTGTTTTTCCATTATGGTTTGTGATTTTTATAATTTTTATAACTTTTATGCAATGTTTAGGCATTTTCAAACATTTTTTTAGGCATTTTTTAGGCATTTTTTAGGCATTTTTGTGCATTTTTAGGGCAGTTGTTGCAAGCAAGTCCATAAAACACACACCCTTAGGGGGCACCTCTTAGCCCAATTTATACTTAACGAGTACTGTCTGACAGTTACCCCACCCTGCAACAGCATCACTGGAACACCTGATGTTTTAGTAACATATATCTTCATGCCTAAGCCCTTAACCACGGCAACCCAGTCGCATAATGATTACGCTAGCTTTGCATTTATGCATCTGTTAGCCACATACCCCTCCAGCGCTGGACACCGATGCGACTTTATTGTCGCATCTGCAGCCGCACCTTTGCTGTACATCTAGCAGATATGCACTTCTCCCATCGCATCAATTAATTTGATTGAGGACACCGGGGAGCCATTGTATAGCCCATTGAGGCGGCATCACACCCAGACCCCGCATCCAATGGTTTGAGACACCACTACTTGGGACATAAATGTTGCCCGAGCAACACACACGTATTACTTATATTTATCACTTATATTTACAGCACAGTGGGCAGAGTGCAATGTCACCGCCCGTAATTTTAATTTTCGTTTTATTTTTATAATTGTCCTTAAACTAATAAAGTTTCCCTGTTTCAAAAAAGCACACCTGCTTAATAATAGGACACGCCATATAGGCGGGGTCCTTCAATTCAATACTCCCAAACACTCCCACTTTGGGTAGTATAAATAAGAGCCGTATGGACCGTAGCGTCACCTGACGAAGGCGTGGTTACGCCGAAACGCGTCGTGACGTCATACGGCTCCAGCGCACCAGGCTCCGCTCACCGCGTGTCACTCCCGCCGATACCACCGCTCTTGCTGTCCCGGCCAGGCACAGGAGCAGAGAGAGGACCGCCCGCAGGCCTGACAAGCGCACTTTTCATCAACACACTGTAAGTGTATTTATGTTGCGTGTTTTTCAAGATTAAAAAGTTAATGCACCAAGGAGCGCTCCGTTGTTTCTTCTTCTGTTACCTAGGATTACTGGCGCCACCCAGCTAAAAGGAGCAGCACCCTTACACCTTCTTAGTACCAGCACAGCGCAGGTTACTTTCTACCTTTTAATATTTGCTTATTAGTCTGCGTTAGCCTAATGTAAAAATCTTTCCTCTCCCTGATTTACTTTCTGAAATATATCACTGATGGCGACATCTTTAGTTCTGCCAGGTGATCTGTATGGGATGTTTGTTACCAAGAGTTCCATGCCCAGAGGGAGATGCTGCTTGCTTGGCAGTAGGAAAAAGCTATCATTTCCCACAATGCATTGAGGATCACAGACAGCAAACTGTTAGAACCATGGCCATGAAGACATCATACTGTAGGAGTTTCACCACAATATCAGACATACAGACACCCCTGATGGTTTGAGATAGATATTTTTTTTCCCTTGCAGGAAAGGGGGGGGGGGGGGGGGGGTGGAGTTTTAAGCTACTGATTGGAATGTAGTTCAATCCTTGGTTTAAAGGAACGAAAGGTGCTGCCATGTTTATTTCCTTATACTGGCAGTCCTACTGAGTATTCTGGTCAGTGGGGTCCGAATCATACACCTGAAACAAGCATGTAGCGTATCTTGTCAGATTTGTCATAGAAATCTGATCTGCATATGCTTGTTCAGGGTCTATTGCTGGACACACAAGATACATTTTTTTTTCTGCTCGATCAGTTCCCCACGCGATTCTCTTATTTTCCGCTGGGTTTTGTTATCTTTTTTCCATTCACTTCTATGAGAAATTGAGCGGTAAAACAATCGAGCAGAATATCAGACATGCCAGAATGTATTAATCGAACGCATCTATCGAGCGGAAAAATGAAACGTGTACCCAGCATTAGGCTGAAAGTAATAGGAGGTAGAGACTCAGCAGGACAGCCAGGCAATGTGCATTATTTATAAGTAAATAAACATGGCAGCCATATCCCACTCACCTTGGCTCCCACTTAGTTACTCTTTAAATTTGCCTCCAGGGCTGTGGAGTCGGAGTCGTGGAGTCGGGCAATTTTGGGTGCCTGGAGTCGGAGTCGGGAAAAAAATGCACCGACTCCGACTCCTACTGAATTTGTAACTGTAATTAAAATAGAAAATATAAAATGTTCTATTTCTCAGATAATAGTCATTAAAAATAATGTATATATACAGTAACAGCTGTGCTTAGTCCACAAAAATGAAATAAACCAGTCAAAATTAGTTACTTGTGCTGCTTCAATAAAGCAGTCCCCGTATTTTTAAGGTCCGATATACATATCTGATTGTGACTGTATATATGATGTGTACACAGGAATCTCTTATATATACTAAATAACATCTATGCTGTAAGAATAAAGCCTGATGTGTAGCTGTGTCACTAATAGAGATGGTCAACGAGATGGAAATAATTCTGCATTGATGCTGATTTATGCAAATGTATGCACTCCCTTTGCTGATGAAATCAAATAATGTGATATGTTATTAAAATTTGGTTTGGTGACTACAAATTAAAGGGTAACTGAAACGGATGAAAAGTAAAGTTTTATACATACCTGGGGCTTCCTCCAGCCCCCTTCAGGCTAATCAGTCCCTCGCTGTCCTCCACCACCCGGATCTTCTGCTATGAGTCCTGGTAATTCAGCCAGTCAGCGCTGTCCGGCCGCATGCCGCTCCCACAGCCAGGAACATTCTGCACCTGCGCAATAGTGCTGCACAGGTGTAGTATGCTCCTGGCGGCGGAGTGTGTGCATGCGCACTACGCCTGACTGGCTCAAGTACCTGGACTCATAGCAAAAGATCCAGGTGGTGGAGGAGGACATAGAGGGACTGATTATCCTGAAGGCGGCTGGAGGAAGCCCAGGTATGTATAAAACTTTAATTTCATCTGTCTCAGGTTTACTTTGTTACACAGTAGTACTATACTCTACATATGCACTCCCCACAGAGCTGCAGGGAATCCACTGAGAATGCTGTCCACATTGAACACAGAGGTGTTGTCTGTTCACAATCTCCTCATTCCCCTGCAGACTACCTGCACATCATTCTTACATGTACCCACACTTACATTGCCTAGGGCCTGATAGATGTTCTATGTTCCGGTTTGTACCTTTTACAAGTACTCTTACCAAGGACTAGTTTTAGACTAAAGGGAATAAATATAGTAGTCTACATATTCTTCTCACTTCAGTTGTCTTGTAAAATTCCCAAGCGTTGGCAGTTAAGAAACGAATTTCATGTTACATACTTTTAATCAACAAAATTGTAATATGCAAATTAGAGGAGTCGGAGTCGTGGAGTCGGAGTCGGTGGAATCCTAAACTGAGGAGTCGGAGTCGGATTTTTGGACCGACTCGACAGCCCTGTTTGCCTCAGACATTATTTAAAGGAAAACTGCAACAAGAGGGATATGGAGGCTGCCATATTAATGTCCTTTTAAACAATACCAGTTGCCTGGCTATCCTGATTGTCTATTTGGTTACAGTAGTGTCTGAATCACACCAGAAACAAGCATGCAGATAATCTTGTCAGAACTGACAATGGCAGAAACACCTGATCTGCTGCATGCTTGTTCAGGGTCTATAGATAAAAAATAATTACAGGCGGAGGATCAGCAGAATAGCCAGGAAACTGGCATTGATTAAAAAGGAAATAAATATGGCAGGCCCCATATCCCTCTCCATTCAGATGTCCTTTAAAGCAGGGGTCCCCAACCTTTTCCAGCCCGGGGACCACTTTCTGACCAAAATTTTCCCCGCGGCATAGCTGCCCCAGTATAGGAAGTTTAGTTGCCCAGTATAGTGCCCTTTATAGTTAGTATAGTGCCCAGTATATAGCTAGTATAGTGCCCAGTATAGCACCCAGTATATAGCTAGTATAGTGCCCAGTATAGCACCCAGTATAGTGCCCAGTATAGCACCCAGTATATAGCTAGTATATAGTGCCCAGTATAGCTCTAGTATATAGCCAGTATAGTGCCCAGTATATAGCCAGTATAGTGCCCAGTAATACGCCCTAGTATGGGTAGGTAGTGCCCACCCACCACCGGCGGCGGCCGCAGCTCCGGTTACCTTATGGGCTGGCAGCCGCTTGTCCGTATTTGCTCTCCTCTTAGCCGCATCTCATATTACAGTAGTGCGTCACACGGCTGCTGCAAGGAGGAAGGAAGCGGCGATATGCATCGCCGTTACCATGGGAACCGCTGCCGTTTCCTTCCTCTTTTCAGCAGCCGTGTGACGCAATGCTGTTGAAGCTGCTGCAAAAAAGAGAGCAGCTATGGGAAATATAAGGAAGTGGCCGCCCTCTCATAAGGTAACAGGAGTGGTGGGGGAAGAAAGGCCAGATCCGCCACGGCCCTCCAGAAAACTTTCCACAGACCACCAGGGGGCCGCGGACCCCAGGTTGGGGGCCACTGTTTCAAAGAGTCATCAGGCAATAATATATACACCACCCCCCCATTTACTTACCTGGGGCTTCCTATAGCCCCTTGAAGCGGACATGTCCCATACCACAGATTTGTTTGCAGCCACCAGCCTGGGGTGCACAGTGCAAACGCCTCTACTGCACCTGAGCAAGAACCACTGTCAATCCACGACATACATCATGGCATGGAACAACCTGTGCTTGATTGACAGCGGCACTTCACACAGATACAGTAAGGACAACCTTGAGGTCAGCCTCTGCACCTTGCATCCCCCCAGGACAGCAGCTGAGAGCAGAGCTGCAGCATGGGACGTCAGCTGCAAGGGGCTGTGGGAAGCCCCAGATAAGTAAATGGGGGGGGGGGGGTTATATATTATTGCCCAATGACTCCTGTGCTGGTGGAGATTTTTGCTGTGCTAAGCTGGCTGACACAAGCCCAGTCCTAATGCTCATAAATAGTTGGAAGTCTCCCTCTCCCCTATTAGCTCCCTGCGTGATGAGGCTACTGCTGTGTGCTGCTGCTTCCCTCTCCCCTCCTGGCAGTGAGTGAGCTACTGAGCTGAGCTACTTACGGTGGAGGAGGCAGGCTGGTTGGCTGTCTCTGATGGAGGAGGAGGCAGGCTGGTTGGCTGGCTGTCTGTCTGTCTCTGATGGAGGAGGAGGAGGAGGCAGGCTGGTTGGCTGGCTCTGGTGGAGGAGGAGGAGGCAGGCTGGAGCTAGTGTCCCCTCGCCATACTACAGTCCATACACCTGCAGGAATGGAGATACACAAGCTCTTTCCAACTTCCCGCCTTTTCAAATCAAATCCACACCCCCTGCCAGTGATTGGACAGGGGGCGGAAGGGTTTATTGTGACAGGCTCAGCCTCAGCCTATAGGGATAGCTGCAGGCTGAGCGAGCTGATGTCTGACGCCAAGCCCCGCCCATAACATGTTGACAACCAGCCATACAATATGCGTTCCCAGCTTTGCCTGCAGAGACAAGACAGCCCCGCCCCTCAGCCTAGCTCAGCCATTCACCGCAGCCGAGCCTCAGCCTTTGTCCCTCCCCTTGGCCAATGATGTCACCAGTTTCCTGCTCCCTCCGTTTTGGCCCCACCCCTCAGGTTGCAATCTCCTGCAGGCAGAGAGGGAGAGAAAGGAAGAGAAGGGATCATAGGCAGCTCTACACACTGAGGCATGCTATTGCTGGGGCCCGTGCCTTATTTGGAAATCACTGTGCTGTGCGGCTGTCACTACTCACTAGAGAACAAGCTGCCTGGTCTGCTCTTATTAGCAGTGGCAGCCATCTTCTTGTAGCCCGTCAGTACTTGGATACATATGAGAGGAATCCACACAGCGCCCCCTGCACTGAGGACACTTTTTAGGAGGCTGCCTTGCTGTAGCTTAGTCATGTGACCTGCGCTGTTCCTACCCGCGGATATTCTGAATGTAATGTGTCAGCTGGGGGTGGGACATCTGTATGCAGCCAGCATCATCACACTCTGCATCTGCAATAGAGATGGGAAGTTCGGATCTTTTCAATGATCCGGATGATTCGAATCGGATCATTGAAAAGATCCGGATCTTTGATCCGAATCTCGGATCATTTTACTACCGAAGCATTCGGGGTGAAATGACTAGCAGGACAGGTCTTTCCCTGCTGTGGACAGGAGAAGGGGAGGGGGGTGGACACACAGAGAAGGGGAGAAGATGGAAAGAGGGCAGGGAGTGGACAGAGAAGGGAGGAGGGACGAGCAGAGAGCAGAAATGTTTGCACACAATACCCACATGCAGCAATCATATGCTTTACATGTATTTCACCTATATGCTCATCTGTATACTTTGACTGCAAACTTCGCACAGTGAAGGAAAGCATTCCCAGAAGATAAGTGCAGCTGTTTAGTGCCGAGTGCAGTGCAATCACAGTGCCTGCAAAGTTACTGAGCTGTGCTGAGCCAAAAGCTTCCAATGTGATCACTGGGCACAACTACGGAACAGACAGCCTGTATTGGGCAGCACATTATAGCCAGTATGTGTGCTCTACACATATCTGGCAGTGGCACCGATGTCCCCTCTCTCTCATCTACCTGCTGTCCCTGCAAGGCTGCCTCGCATCCAACAGAGCGATCCATCTCAGCTCTGCTTCCAGGAGCCCGCTGCCCGCTGAGATGGGGCGTGTCGCTTCTGGCCCCGCCCCTTTTGCGATCCGAATCGTTCATTTTGATGATTCGGATGATCGACTCATAAAATAGATTCGGATCAAAGATCCGAATCGTTCATGATCCGGACAACACTAATCTGCAAGTCTGCAGCAGCCAGGAGGAACTTCCTATGTAAGTGTGCTGAGGGGGTTGTCTGGGGGAATGTATCTCTGTCTGCCTAGTATGTTTATATAGTGAAGAAAAGTTTTGCTGTTACATTACCCAGTATTGAAATATCTCTTATTTCAGTGCAAATAATATCATAATGGAATTATCAGGGACAAAATAAAAAAATCAGCTTTACTAACCTGGGGCTTTCTCCAGCCCCTTGCAGCCGACTGTCCCACGCTGACCGATGCGGTTCCAGTCTCGCCCGACCTCGAGGTCGTCCTTACTGCGCCTGCATCAAGCACCGCTGTCAATCACGGCCATGTTATCAGTGGCATACTGCGCCTGCGCAGTAAGTTGTGGTCAGTGTGGGACAGTCGGCTGCAAGGGGCTGGAGAAAGCCCCAGGTGAGTAAAGCTGATTTTTTTTTTTTCCTGATGATTCCTTTGGTCACTCTTTCCTTTACTAGGACATTCTTTCTAAACTATCACATTTCTATTTCCAAGCAAAGTATGCCATAAATAAATCTAGACTTCCATAGTTTTCTGATAATGTTAGTGCAATTTGGGCTTTTGCAGAGCAATTCCGTTTTTTCACCTCCTGACATCAGTCAGGAAGTGAACTCTTGTACCCGGAAATGAATAAATACAATGGGCTTGATTCACAAAGCGGTGCTAACCTACTTAGCACGTCTAAAGTCTTTAGACGTGCTAACCAGGGTGCTAAGTAGGTTAGCACCGAATTTCTGAATCAGATTGCGCACTAAGTACCGCGTGCAAAGTTTTGTGCGCGCAAAGTCCCATAGGCTTTAATGGGCACTTCGCCCGGAGCGCCCTGCGCTCTGTGCAGTGCGCGCGTAAAGTTTTATGCGCATAAAGTTTTGCGCGTGAAAAGCTCGTTTAGACGCGCTAAGGGGGTTTTCACAGGCGTGCTAACAGTTAGCACCGCTTTGTGAATCAAGCCCAATGTCTTTATTCATAAAAGCGCTGGAGAAATATACAAGTGTTTTTTCAAGCCTTTCATTGAGGCGAATCGCCCCAAAAACGGTACAGGCAGCGCTTTGGTGAGCAGATTGGAATCAAACTGCTCAGATATGAATAATCTCATAGGGAATCAATGCACAAGCGCTTTTAGGGCGATTTTTCAAATCGCCAGCGCTTAAAAAATAGCGATAACGCCCTAGGTGTGAACAAGCCCTCACAGAGCATTGTCTATACAGGGCTTGCCTAGCCATCCAATCATTGTTGGGAATGCCCTTTCCAGGCACACGGTTCCTGATTGTTGCTCGGGTGAGAAATCTGCTGCTGCATCTTGTTTTTCTTTATGCCTTTTTTGCTGCCGCTCCCATTTCACTGGCAGCCCTGACAATGGAGAGGCTACAGCTGGGATATCACTCAGTGTTGCCAACCGTATCGCTAAATGTGCACTAGTCCATTGATTAACATTGGTTCTCAGTTTAAATGCATATTCCTATGCAGAAAACGTGCATGACAACAGGCAACTATGCTCCCAGCCTCACGCAGAGCTAGCGGCAAGGGAGGGTTCACACTTGTGTCATCAGGAAATGCAAACTATTTCTCACATGCGATTTTACAAACAATACGCATTTTTGTCTGCATTATAACTGCGGCTGTTTTTTTTTTTTTGACGGTAGCAATCATTGTCAATCATTGTCTCCTCCACGTCTGTCGCCTTTTCCTCCCTCCAATCAGCAGGGTGATGCTGTGGCGGACACAGCCAGCAGCGGGCCCCTGGGCAAACACCAACTGCAGGCCTCTAGCTAAAAGTGGGTGAGGCCATAACTAAATTGGGTGTGGTTACACATTGCATATATTTACCGATACAGTCTATGGGAACCTTCCCTGAGGCCCAGAAATATTTATTGATGCATACATGTGACAACTGCATTATACAGCTTATTGAACAAAAGCCTCTATTACAATGTATGCTTAAAGGGAAGGTTCAAGCAAAATAAAAAAATGAGTTTCATTTACCTAGGGGTTCTACCAGCCCCATGCAGCCATCCTGTGCCCTCGTAGTCACTCACTGCTGCCCTAGTCCCCCGCTGGCAGCTTGCCGACCTCGGAGGTCGGCGGGCCGCATTACGCACATTTTTATTGAACCAGTAATGCGTAAAAATGTATGTGTTAATGTTCCTGCACTAGCGGGAATGTGTAAAAATGTACGCATTGCGGCCCGCCAACCTCCGAGGTCGGCGAGCTGGCAGCGGGGGACTGGAGCAGCAGTGAGTGACTACGAGGGCACAGGATGGCTGCATGGGGCTGGTAGAAGCCCCAGGTAAGTGAAACTCATTTTTTTATTTTGCTTGAACCCTCCCTTTAAAAAGGAACTGTCGCGAAAATCTTAAAATTTAAAGACTGAAGCGAGAATAAATCTCGCTTCAGTGCTTATATTCAGCAGGGGCATGTGTTGTGCCCCTGCTAAAACGCTGCTATCCTACGGCTAAACGGGGGTCCCTTACCCCCAACCCCCCCCCCCCCCCTGCAAAATCTACAACCAACTTGGTCGTAGATTTTGCTGCTGTTGAGGCAGGGCTAACGGCTGCAGCCCTGCCTCTCAGCGGCGTCTATCAGCGGCGCATCGCCGCCTCTCCCCCGCCCCTCTCAGCGAAGGAAGACTGAGAGGGGCGGGGGAGAGGCGGAGATATGCGCTGACAGACGCGTGAGGCAGGGCTGCGGAGGTAAGCCCTGCCTCTATGCGGAAGAGATCCCCGCAAAGAACGGTGGGGATTTGGAAGGAAAGGGACCCCCGTTTAGCCGCAGGATAGCGGCATTTTAGCAGGGGCACACATGCCTCTGCTGAATATAAGCTCTGAAGCGAGATTTATTCTCGCTTCAGAGTCTCTTTAAAACACATACAAATAAGAAGTACATTTCTTCCAGAGTAAAATGAGCCATAAAATACTTTTCTCCTATGTTGCTGTCGCTTACAGTAGGTAGTAGAAATCTGATATTACTGACAGGTTTTGGACTAGCCCATTATGGGGGTTTCTCAGGGTTTTCTTTATTTTTAAAAGCACTTGGTGAATGACAGTTGCTTCGTCCAACTGCCAAAATAGTGTCCACAAACATGAGTAACCATCCTCTCTTCATGTGCTATAACAAATACTTTATTGATGGCATACAAAATTCCCAGCAATTATCACGTGGAACCCTCCCCTTTAAAACCTTTTTAAAACCACTTCTGGTGAGTACATGTAGCCATACAATTCATATCTTGTTCCTCACCCCACTGTCACAGTGATGGTTACTCTCAAATATGATCGCCCAGCCTAAGCCTATGCTGATCACATTGGTCCACCAACCACTGTCTGACATCTGTGGGCCCACCACCAACGCACACCGCGAGGCCTCCACTCACACACTGCTAGATGGCCATCTCATGTTGTATACACTAGCGCTGAAATCAGCCTGATCAATGCTTGGCTTACTCCTCCAATGGGCTCCGACTCTCCTGAGTTATCCTAGCACAGTGTCTCTGATATGCAATGGTGTATTCCTAATTTATGGTGTAACCGTTAGGTCTCCCCTTATTCCACTAAGGATTATCCCCTGCATGGTGCTGCAGCTCCTCGGATGCCCGTATGCCTATCTGTTCCAAGACCTCAATAGGCAGCAGCGCTGATACTGCAAACCCATTACGCTTTGAAAAAGCCCCGTGGGCGGGGCGAAACGCGTCAGCGGGAGGGTCCTGGCTGAAGTCATGTGAGCGCTCACGAAAAAGGAACCTACAACGCCTGTCCGCGGACCTCCGGGGGAAGATTGTTGAAGTGACGCACCGGCTTCAAGCTGCGGGGTGACGAGGACGTCGGGCGACTGGACTGCTATGCGCCCTGAGCGGAGCTCCCCCGGGAAGATGTGCGGTGAACGCCGGTAGCGTAAGTGCTAATACAATCACTCCACAGTAGAGTTGGGCCGAACGGTTCGCCTGCGAACGGTTCCATGCGAACTTCAGTGGTTCGCGTTCGCGTCCCGCAGGCGAAGTTTTGCGGAAGTTCGGTTCGCCCCATAATGCACCATGAGGGTCAACTTTGACCCTCTACATCACAGTCAGCAGGCCCAGTGTAGCCAATTAGGCTACACTAGCCCCTGGAGCCACTCCCCCCCCCCCCCCTAATAAAAGGCAGGCAGCGGCGGCCATTACGCTCACTCGTGTGCCTGCATTAGTGAGAGTAGGGCGAGCTGCTGCAGACTGTCTCTCATAGGGAAAGATTAGTTAGGCTTAGCTTGTTCGTTCCTGGCTGCATACCTGTTCTGTTCAGTGAGCCCACCATACCTGTTCTGTTCAGTGAGCCCACTGCATACCTGTTCAGTGAACCTGCCACTGCATACCTGTTCAGTGAACCCACCACTGCATACCTGTTCAGTGAACCCACCACTGCATACCTGTTCAGTGAACCCACCACTGCATACCTGTTCAGTGAACCCACCACTGCATACCTTTTCAGTGAACCCACCACTGCATACCTGTTCAGTGAACCCGCCACTGCATACCTGTTCAGTGAACCCGCCACTGCATACCTGTTCAGTGAACCCGCCACTGCATACCTGTTCGGTGAACCCGCCACTGCATACCTGTTCGGTGAACCCGCCACTGCATACCTGTTCGGTGAACCCGCCACTGCATACCTGTTCGGTGAACCCGCCACTGCATACCTGTTCGGTGAACCCGCCACTGCATACCTGTTCGGTGAACCCGCCACTGCATACCTGTTCGGTGAACCCGCCACTGCATACCTGTTCGGTGAACCCGCCACTGCATACCTGTTCGGTGAACCCGCCACTGCATACCTGTTCGGTGAACCCGCCACTGCATACCTGTTCGGTGAACCCGCCACTGCATACCTGTTCGGTGAACCCGCCACTGCATACCTGTTCGGTGAACCCGCCACTGCATACCTGTTCGGTGAACCCGCCACTGCATACCTGTTCGGTGAACCCGCCACTGCATACCTGTTCGGTGAACCCGCCACTGCATACCTGTTCGGTGAACCCGCCACTGCATACCTGTTCGGTGAACCCGCCACTGCATACCTGTTCGGTGAACCCGCCACTGCATACCTGTTCGGTGAACCCGCCACTGCATACCTGTTCAGTGAACCCGCCACTGCATACCTGTTCAGTGAACCCGCTACTGCATACCTGTTCAGTGAACCCGCCACTGCATACCTGTTCAGTGAACCCGCCACTGCATACCTGTTCTGTGAACCCGCCACTGCATACCTGTTCTGTGAACCCACCACTGCATACCTGTTCAGTGAACCCACCACTGCATACCTGTTCTGTGAACCCACCACTGCATACCTGTTCTGTGAACCCACCACTGCATACCTGTTCAGTGAACCTGCCACTGCATACCTGTTCAGTGAACCCGCCACTGCATACCTGTTGTGTTCAGTGAACCTGCCACTGTATACCTGTTCAGTTAACCCGCCACTGCATACCTGTTGTGTTCAGTGAACCCGCCACTGCATACCTGTTCAGTGAACCCGCCACTGCATACCTGTTCAGTGAACCCGCTACTGCATACCTGTTCAGTGAACCCGCCACTGCATACCTGTTCAGTGAACCCGCCACTGCATACCTGTTCTGTGAACCCGCCACTGCATACCTGTTCTGTGAACCCACCACTGCATACCTGTTCAGTGAACCCACCACTGCATACCTGTTCAGTGAACCCACCACTGCATACCTGTTCTGTGAACCCACCACTGCATACCTGTTCAGTGAACCTGCCACTGCATACCTGTTCAGTGAACCCGCCACTGCATACCTGTTGTGTTCAGTGAACCTGCCACTGTATACCTGTTCAGTTAACCCGCCACTGCATACCTGTTGTGTTCAGTGAACCCGCCACTGTATACCTGTTCTGTTCAGTGAACCTGCCACTGTATACCTGTTCAGTGAACCCGCCACTGCATACCTGTTGTGTTCAGTGAACCTGCCACTGTATACCTGATCAGTGAACCTGCCACTGCATACCTGTACTGCATTGTGATTTCTGCCTTTAAAACGCTGCTTTGCGTCAAATCCAGATTTTTCCCGGGGACTTTTGGCGTGTATCCCACTCCGCCATGCCCCCCTCCAGGTGTTAGACCCCTTGAAACATCTTTTCCATCATTTTTGTGGCCAGCATAATTATTTTTTTTTTTCAAAGTTCGCATCCCCATTGAAGTCTATTGCGGTTCGCGAACTTTAACGCGAACCGAACCTTCCGCGGAAGTTCGCGAACCTAAAATCAGAGGTTCGGCCCATCTCTACTCCACAGCCACACCTGCCACGGGCTGATTGTTTGCAGTATCAGCGCTGCTGCCTATTGAGGTCTAAGTTGGAACAGATAGGCATACGGGCATCCGAGGAGCTGCAGCACCATGCACGGGATATTCCTTAGTGGAATAAGGGGAGACCTAACGGTTACACCATAAATTAGGAATACACCATTGCATATCAGAGACACTGTGCTAGGATAACTCAGGAGAGTCGGAGCCCATTGGAGGAGTAAGCCAAGCATTGATCAGGCTGATTTCAGCGCTATTAAATACAACATGAGATGGCCATCTAGCAGTGTGTGAGTGGAGGCCTCGCGGTGTGCGTTGGTGGTGGGCCCACAGATGTCAGACAGTGGTTGGTGGACCAATGTGATCAGCATAGGCTTAGGCTGGGCGATCATATTTGAGAGTAACCATCACTGTGACAGTGGGGTGAGGAACAAGATATGAATTGTATGGCTACATGTACTCACCAGAAGTGGTTTTAAAAAGGTTTTAAAGGGGAGGGTTCCACGTGATAATTGCTGGGAATTTTGTATGCCATCAATAAAGTATTTGTTATAGCACATGAAGAGAGGATGGTTACTCATGTTTGTGGTTACTGTATATTGTATTACCAGAATCTCTCCTCAATACATTGAGTGGTGCTAACAATCAGTCGTTGGCCACCCGATTCCAATTTTGTGTGTATAGTGCCAAAATAGTGTGCAGCAAGCAGGGAGGCTGGCCAGCATCTCTGTATTAGTAATTTTCAGAGAATGTGTCTATAAAGAATAAAGGCCATGCTGAGAATCCCCCATGAAGAGATGGATTAGCCCAAAACCTGTTGGTAAGGTCAGATTTCTACTGCCTACTGTAAGTGACAGCAGCATAGGAGAAAAGTAATTTATGGCTCATTTTACTCTGGGAGAAATGTACTTCTTATTTGTATGTGTTTTAAATTTTAAGATTTTCGCGACAGTTCCTCTTTAAAAACTGATGCGTTTTAATTTTCCATAGCAATGCATTGTGAAAAAGCTTTCAGTTAAGTGAGAACGGTGGCATAGGAAAACATGGACATTACTTTGAAAATCAGTTGTCCTTTCAGTTATAACTGAGAGCAACTGATTAAAGAGACTCTGAAGCGAGAATAAATCTCGCTTCAGAGCTCATAGTTAGCAGGGGCAGGTCTTAAGCGAGATTTATTCTCGCTTCAGACTCTCTTTAAATGTAAAAGGACCCCCAATCCTGCATCATTAAGACAGAGCTTGACATGATACTTGAAAGCACACCAGAAGTGAGAGGGCTATGGATGCTGACATATTTATTTCCTTTTTAGGGCCGGTTCACTCGGTGCTTGGCGGCATCCTCCGGCCTTCTGTTCTGCGTTGTCACGTTCAGGGGTGGTGCCAGGCTTCCTGCGGCGATTGTCAGCGTCCCTTCGCTATCTGAGGTTTTCGTCCCCGCAAGGGGACATGAAGACGTGGCAGTGGATCGACCCTAAAAGCTGCATGTGGCTTATAGGGTCACCTGAAACAACGCAGTAAATCGGGATCGGAGCGCTGCGTTTGCGTAATCAGCGGTAACCACGTGATGCTAAACGCTCCTGTCACGGACGGTTGCGGGGCCGCAGGCGCGTCCTGTAACCGCCCGTGAAGAAAAAGCGATCGCACTCGATTCCCTGCATCGATTGCGCTTCAAATCGATACAATCTGGGTTGAGTGTGTAGGGGGAGCTGAAGTCCTTTTCTTAGCAGAGAGAGCACCATCCTAAAGGCTGGATGGCTCTTTTGACTTGCTAATGAAGCCAGAGGGGTAACACTCAGATGTTAATTAACAAACCAGGAGTCTTTTCAGAGCCAAGGAAGCTAATCCCAGCAGGGGACAGACTTAGCGGAACCATTCAGCCAGGATAGGGAAACATAGAGTTATGATCTTTATGCATGTTTTAGAAGTACCATACATCGGAGAGCTGTGGAAGTTATATCATTCTGCTGGTCCGGATCTTGTGAGTATTTTGATATTAAATTGGGGCCACTGGCAGAATCAGAACTCTGGAAATTCCACCGTTTTTTAACCGGGCATGCAAACATGCCCAAGTTTGATATCATATTAATCGGTAGGTTCTGGGGATCGAGAATATGTAATTATTATTTGTGTGCCGGCCGCGCCGGTCTGCCTAGGGAACATGTCATGATTATGAGGTTGCTAAAGCCCCTGCCCAGATGTGATTACCATAGTCCGGCCTGGGGGCCGACTCTGGAAGCCCGCCTCTGAGCTCAGCTCCATTAAAAGTGAATAAGCTGCCTGGGAAAGGAGTCCTCCCATTCCATCCATATGAGAACATCCTGCTGCCAGCTCAGAGGACATAGGGCTGGTGGCCATTTTGCTGAACTTTGAATGAAGCTCTGAAACAAAGGAACGTGCTGGCGGCCATCTTGATTGGCCATCTTCTGTAACCTGGAACAAAGAATTCTGCTGAACTTTGATTGAAACCGTTTTGCTTGAACTTTCAGATTTTTCCCACAAAGGACATATTTCCACAAACCATAAGTATTTTCTCCCTCTTTATTTCATACTGGCTATTACTGTCTTAATAATTGTGATTTTAATAACTGTCTGTATATATTAATTATTTATATTGCGTGAATAAACGACTTTCTCCAAGTCATTCACTGTCCGCTACCCTGCTTATCAGCACACACAGAACTGATCCCGGGTCTCTGAAGATACGCTACTGTTTGTTTGTTGTTGGCTAGACAGAATACCGTGTGTTTAACCGTTTTATTCGCAGGACTAGTCAGTCAGTTAGTGGGCTCCACGGTCCCATGGTAACCGCGGTGGTGGCAGTTTACTCTGAACCAGTAGGTGACGTTGTAATTACCCGTGTCTCACAGGCTCCCTTCTGAGTTGTCTGCGGCTAATTCTTAACGGTTCCTGCGCATTGACTGCGACCAGAGTTCGCACGATCTGTGCGCTGGCACCGTTTAGAAGGCTAAGTGCGGTCAGCCACTAGGGCTCCTGTGACAGCTCCCATTTACTTGAATGAGAATGTTTAGACGACGAGTTCATGTGAACCGGCCCTAAAACAATGCAGATTGCCTGGCTGTCCTGCTGATCCTCTGCCTCTAATACATTAAAGGCTCATACACACGTCCAACTTAATGCACAATCAATCATACAACAAGATGTTTACATGACCAACACACAACCAGTTAAACAACCAACTCACTTGAATACAGTTGTTGAAAAGACTTGTACTCCCGTTCCATCCTGCCTGATAGTTGGTCAGATTGACTGTTGGATCTGGAAAACATTCTGTTTTCAGCTTGTCCTCTTGTTTGCCAACACTCCGGATATCCAACTATCTTCCAAAAGACAAGTTTGGAAGATAGTTGGACAGATAGTTGGTACGTGTGTATGAGCCTTAAGGCAAGCTTCTCTAGTGAATTGACACTTAAAATACCAATCAATGGGGTTGATTGACTAACAAAAATAGCACAAGTAACCTCCTGTTACTTGCACTATTTAACCATTCCTGGCGCCTGGACGTGATTGTCACGTCCAGGCGGCAGCTGCTGGGCTGCTGCACGCTCCCGTGCCGAGATCAATGAATGGGAATATAGTTCCTATTCATCGATCTAAAAACTGACGGCTTCTTATCAGAGGCCACGGTCTTTCTGTAAAAAACAAAAAACAGTTTCCCGTCATCCTAGTGCTTCCTGGAAGCGAGTTCTCGCTTCCAGGACCAAAAAAAAAATAAAATCTATGTGGCCATCTTGTGGCCAAATAGTAAAACTACATCTACATACAATAAATAATCAAATATGCATATGAAGAGGGTACGGTATATTACGAACATTTTTTAAATTATAAGCTTATAAATAGTGATGGATGCAAAACTGAAAAAATGCACCTTTATTTCCAAATAAAATGTTGGCACCATACATTGTGATACGGACAAAATTTAAATAAAATAATACATGGGTTTTAATTACAGTAGCATGTATTATTTTAAAGCTATAATGGCCTGAAACTGAGAAATAATGAATTATATTTAAAACAAATTTCTTAATATTCCTGTGATAAAGTAATTGGTGAATGAATGGGAGGTGAAAATTGCTCAGAGGCATAAGGTGAAAAATCCCCACGGGCTGAAATGGTTAATCAGCGGGTCTTAAATGTAAGAGTCTGCATGCTACTCACGCTTGTGGCCGCGTAGTGTGCGTAATTACCCTCAGTGACAGGAGTGCACACTATGCTGCGAGTAGTGCAGCATAGCGAGTGCTAGTAACTTACCCCCCCCTATTTGCCAATAACGGGCGCACTATTTGTCCTGCCCTGAGCTCCTTAAGGTCCAGTCACTTTACAGGACGTGATCCCTGCACTTTGATTAGTCCAATAAGCTGCCTGTCAAGTGACTACGTGGCAGACTCTTATGCTGGGCATACACGGCCCAGATTCTTCTTATCAATCAAGCCGCTGATGGCACGATTGACAATTTCCGACATGTTCGATCACCGCGTGGATCGATTCCCGGCTCGATCCCCGCGGGTGGACAATTGAGCGGAAGATAAGCAAGTGCCCGCGCGGACGAGCGGGAATGCACTCGCCCGCGGGGACGCGCCGGCATCGAGCCGCTTACTCGATACCGGCGCATTGTCAAAACGTGTATGCCCGGCATTACATTTTATGCTATGTACACAACATACAATTTCCTGGCAGATTTACCTGCTAGATCGATTTTTTCCCAAAATGTCCGGTCTAAATTTCGATCGATAGAAGTGAATGGAAATCGAACGGAAAATCGATCGAAATTCAGATTGGACATGTTGGAGAAGATTGATCTGGCAGGTAAATCTGCCAGAAAATTGTGTGGTGTGTACCTAGCATAGGGCACAGTGATTAAATAGCATGAGTAAAGCTGGCCATACACTGGCCCGATTTGCCGCCGTTTCGACAGCAGATTCGATCACTGGGATCGAATCTGCTGCCAATCGTTCGCGCTGCACGCCGAATTTCGATCCATTTCGTCCGATCCCATCGATCGCCCGCGGGTAGGGAGCACGTCGCTAGCGGCGTTCGATTGCCCGACGACCGACGCAATAGAGCCGCATACATTACCTGCTCCGCCGGCGCGACTACCCCTGGTCACCGCTGCTCCGTGTCCGCGCTGGTCTCCGGCATGCTTCAGTTCCTCCTGCCCGGCAGCAAGTTTAAACAGTAGAGGGCGCTCTACTGTTTAAACTTCCTGCCGGGCAGGAAGAAGTAAAGCATGCCGGACCTGGAGACCAGAGTGCAGACAGAGCAGCGGTGAACTGGGGACTGGAGTCGCGCCGGCGGAGCAGGTAATGTATGCGGGGGGGGGGGGGGGGAGTGGCGGCAGCAGCAGCAGCACCACCACAACAGATTGTGAACGGTTTCAGGCTGAAATCGGTTCACAATCTGTTTGCAGTAAAAGTAGCCATATGATCGCTCTCTGATCAGATTCGATCAGAGAGGGATCTATCTGTTGGTCGAATCTGATGGCAAATCGACCAGTGTATGGCCACCTTAACAGGAGGTTACTAACGCTATTTTGTTAGTGAATCAACCCCAATGAGCGGTGATAAGTTTTCAATTGCCTTATTATCACCAGCGTGATCTTAAGGTGGCCATACACTTATAGATTTGCAGCAGATTCAACCATCAGATGGATTTCTGTCAGATGCCTGTCAAGTCATCAAATCTGATGGTTGCCACACACTAGGAACAGATTTCCAATAGATTTCAGAATGAATGCATTATTGGACCATTAGATCCAATGCAACTCTATGGTCCATCGATCTGCTAGCAGCAACAGACCGACCTAGATTTTCCATCCTGGCAGATCAAATACATCGCAATCGAAACCGGCAACAAATCGATCGATAGATATGATAGAATCGATTTCAGATTGAATGATTCTATAGAATTGATCGATTGATGGCTGAAATTGACCAGTGTATGGACCCCTTTAGTGAATTGTGGCCATTGACTAAATATCTTATAAATAATGATTGTAAAATATAAGTAGTTTTTAATTATTAAAGAGAACCCGAGGTGGGTTTGAAGAATATTATCTGCATACAGAGGCTGGATCTGCCTATACAGCCCAGCCTCTGTTGCTATCCCAAACCCCCCTAAGGTCCCCCTGCACTCTGCAATCCCTCATAAATCACAGCCACGCTGCTGACAAACAGCTTGTCAGAGCTGGCTGTGTTTATCTTTATAGTGTCAGTCTGCTGCTCTCCCCGCCTCCTGCAGAACTCCAGTCCCCGCCTGCATCCCTTCCCTCCCTGCTGATTGGAGGGAAGGGGCAGGGACCGGAGCTATGCAGGAGGCGGGGGAGCAGCTGAGACTGACACTACAGATGTAAACAAAGCCTCACAGCATGGCTGTGATTTATGAGGGATTGCAGAGTGCAGGGGGACCTTAGGGGGGTTTGGGATAGCAACAGAGGCTGGGCTGTATAGGCAGATCCAGCCTCTGTATGCAGATAACATTCTTTAAACACACCTCGGGTTCTCTTTAAGTTAAATTCAGTAAAGGGCTACAAAGCTTTGGTTAATCTCTGCTGACGTCTGCCTTGCGCACTGCGCTCTAAGCTAGCTGGCTGTGCACAGATTTATTTAACTTAGTCATACTGGTGTTAAGCCTTGGAATCACATGAAACAATCGTATGATCCATCACACTAACAACGCTCCCCTTTCTATAGGAGGGGATGGCCCGCCGCCCATAGGCCCTGTTTGTGTTCAGTAATGCGCTGTTTGCCTGACATCACCTGACTTCTGATGGATTGTGTGTTCCATATCCCATACAACAAGGCCTCTGCCTGACACCTTGCCAAGACCACCCCAGAAGGCCGCCGCCCCCTCCTGTGTTGTCACTCCCTGCTTAAATAAATAGAGGAAATGTGGAACAGATCGGCTGCCTTTGATTTGTATTTCACAGACTCCGCAAATCTATAAGCTGCTGCCCTACAGACATTGGGGCGATCAGTCTATCTCGCAGTGTGCGGTCTGCCTATGCATACATATACAGAATAGTTCACACTTAATCCGCTGCGCAATGGATTAAAAAAAAAAGCGTCTTCTTGTAGCGCACATGTTGCAGCGCACAGCACTACGTCACCATTTCTTTGTAACGCGGGGGTAACCTGCACAGTGTCCTGCAGCGCACAGCTCAGCTAGCATACTTACGAAGGGAAAACTGACCATTGTGACAATGCGCAATTGTGAATGTGACCATTGCAGCATTGCTGTCCAATTATAACTTGCATTATAGTGCACCACAACATGCATGAATGCACCCTTAAGGGAAACCTTAGACAACTGAAACCAGAGGTATATGGAGGATGCCATATCTATTTCCTTTTAAACAGTACCACTTGCTTGGATATCTTGCAGATCCTCTGCCTCTACTACTTTTAGCCATAGCCCCTGAACAAGCATGCAGCAGATCAGATGTTTCTGACATTATTGTCAGATCTGAAAAGATTAGCTGCATGCTTGTTTCTGGTGTTATTCAGACACTACTGCAGCCAAACAGATCAGCAGGGTTGCCAGGCAACTGGTATTGTTTAAAAGGAAATAAACATGGCAGCCTCAATATCTCACTTCAGTTGTCCTTTAAGTGAAACTAAGTTGCCCAGTCTTAATTACCTGTGGCTTCTTCCAGCCCCCTGCAGTCCTTCAGGCCCCTTCCCCCCCCCCCCCCCCCCCATCTTTCTGGTCTCCGTTCAACAGCTGTACCCTCCAAAAGACGGCTGACTGAGACAGTTGTGGGCTACTGTGCATGCAAACCTCCTCGATCACGCCCAGGGTCGGACAGGGCCGGCGGAGGCTCAAGATTTTCCCCGGTGGGCCTTTTAATTAGTGATGTCACATGACCCCAGTGGCCCCGTGGGGCCCCGAGCACTATGGCCAGGAATAGGAGGAGGCACAGCGCAGGAAGGAGGGGTAGCGGCGGGCATAGAGGGGCGGGGAGGGGGGGTTCACCCCCCCTTCTACACTCTCCCCCCCCCCCTTCAGAATGTATTGCAGGTGCAGGTGCAGCAAGCGGGGAACAACTTACTACTTTCTAGTTCCAGCTCTGCGTGCGGCTGCTCTGGTCTGGTCTTCTCTGACTGCTGTCCAATCACGCTCTCAGGGCTGGTGCACACCGAACGGGTTTTTCAGCGTTTCTGCAGCCGTGGTTCACAGAAACGCATACTCCCAGGGTGAGGCATTTTTTGGATTGTGGATGTGTTTCTGCCTCAATGTTAAGTATAGGAAAAACGCAAACCACTCTGACAAACGGCAGTTCAGAGCGGTTTTGCAGGCGTTTTTGTTACAGAAGCTGTTCAGTAACAGCTTTACTGTAACAATATCTGAAATCTACTACACCAAAAACGCTTCACAAAACCGCAAAATGCTAGCTGAAACGCTACAGAAAAATAACAAAAGCGTTTCAAAATCTGCTAGCATTTTGCGGATCTGCTAGCGGTTTTTGGTGTGCACCAGGCCTTACTGTGCTTCCTGTGAGAGTGTGATTGGACAACAGTCAGAGAAGACCAGACCAGAGCAGCCGCACGCAGAGCTGGAACCAGAAAGTAGTAAGTTGTTCCCCGCTCGCTGCCGCTGCACCTGCGATACAATCTGGAGGGGGGAGCGTGGAATGGGGGGGCCCCAGGTGAAGGAGGGGGGAGGCTGCCCCCCCTCCCCGCCACTCTGTGCCCACAGCTCCCCCTTCCAGGAGTCAATGGAGGGGGTTAGGCGGCGTGGGGAGGGTTCTGTGTGAGAGTAGGATTAGGTTTGGCTGTAGTAAAATATTGGTATTTAATAACAATATTTTACTATTGCTGTAACTACCCGCCCAAATTTCCAGGTGCCCTTAATTCAAGCGTTCAGGACTGGGACCAGTACAACAGAGTATCCAAGTTGCTTGGGGTGACCTAGAACAACTAGGAAAGTATAGGGGACTAAAAGAGACCGAAAAGCCCTCCTAGTTAAAAGCAACGCTCAGTGTAATTTGCCTTTTTAAAGAGACACTGAAGCGAAAAAAATATATGATTTGTATGCGTAGTACAGCTAAGTAATAAAACATAAGAAGCAGAGACATAAGTCTAATATTGTTTCCAGTACAGGAAGAGTTAAGAAACTCCAGTTGTTATCTATGCAAAAAAGCCATTGAGCTCCACGACTTTCAAAGTCGCAGAGAGCTCTGTCTTCTGAAGCTTGTTATCTCAACTGTCACTGTGTTTTTGTTTTGTTTTTCTTCAGCTGAGGACAGTTCAACAATTCACTGGCCTGCTCTGTAAAATCATTTAGAATGCCGAGTAGTGTGTAAACTGCAAATATTAGAGAATGATGCAATGTTATAAAAAACACTATATAACTGAAGATAAAAATGAGAATATTTTCTTTGCTACTAATGTTCTAGTAATTATCTGTACTACACAACCAATTCATTATATCATAATTTTTTTTCCGCTTCAGTGTCTCTTTAAAACAGAAGGGATAGATCTTTTTACAATACCTCATAACGAGACATGTTTATTCATGTATTCAGCCACATGGTGGCAGTGTGGTGTAGAGCAATTCCTTCAAAATAATTTCTGCAGAGAGTAACCGTAACCATCATGTAACAACAATATATCATATGCATGCTGTAATGAATCAATATTATTTCTATAAAGGACAACAGCATAATAACTACTCCCGGCAAACTCTTTCACACGCCGCTGTACAGTAGTTGTATTGTTATTATGTCCCCATTGCAGAAGGTTTACCTCACTTCCTGCACAAGGCCTTAAGTAACCTCATGCTGCAGGCTTGCAATAAAATAAAGTAAGAGTGCATCCAATGCCCTGAGCAACACCCCAGTCATCTGAGCGCTACATGCAGTTCACAAGCTACTGTGGGAGTACCGCCCCTTTGTTACATTATTCTCTAAAAATTGCATCATGCTCCCCATACAGGTGGTCCTGGTTGATAGCACCTCCTGGACCTCAAATCAGTAGCTATGTCGGTCTGAAAGACAGATTTCTGGAAAGGCTACAAAGGCCCAGGCCTTGAGCGGCTACTGTCCAAGAGGCGGCTGGACATGGAAAAGGGGTTACTGAATATGCAAGAGAAGCCTGCATATGGGAAAAAGGGAAATGCAGCAAATGGAGAGCGGTACATGGAAAAGGGGAGCTGCTGCTCAAGGGAGCTGTACATAAAAGAGAGGGGCAGCTGTAGGATGTTACGCATGAAAGAGGGCTGAACATGGGATGGGAGGGGCACTGCTGTATAGGTAGCAGGAAAAAAAAGGCGCCGGCTGAGGGTGGACGAAAAGGGTGCCGCCATAGACTTTAAAGCCAATGGGTACCAATTAAAAAAACAAACAAAAAAAAACAGTCAGATACTCACCTAAGGAGAGGGAAGGCTCTGTCCTAATGAGACTTCCCTCTCCTCTCCCGGTGCCCGGTCCCGCTCAGGATCCCCCCCAGCAGTATTCGACCAGTTCGGTCAAATACTGCCACTTCGGAAGTCTTCCCGAAGACGGGCCGCTGCATACTGCGTATGCGCGAGTGCCCTCTATGACGCATTCGCGCGTGTCTATAAGGCACTCATGGAGCGGCCCGTCTTCGGGAGCCCGAGTGCTCCCGAAGACTTCCGAAGTCCCCCGCGGCGGGGGATTTGAACGGAGGATCCACCGGGCACCGGGAGAGGAGAGGGAAGGCTCAATAGGACCGAGCCTTCCCTCTCCTTAGGTGAGTATTTGACTTTTTTTTTTTTAAATCGGTACTCATTAACTTTAATGCAATTATCGTTAATACGGCTAAAAAAGCAGAAAAAAGAATGTTAAAGTTTTTGAAGCATGTTATCGTTTTAGAAGCTTGCAACGTTATAGTTTTTGTCATATTATTTCATTTGTATGTACAGATTTTACGTTAATAAAGATATTATCGTTTCTACATATGTGGAAAAGGGTGTTTCTGCAGAGGGAGTGGCTAGTGTTAGGCAACACCAGGGTAGTGGTTAGGCACCAACGGGGGGGAGGGGTTAGGGTTAGGCACCACCGGGGGATGGGGTGGTTAGGGTTAGGCACCACCAGGGGAGTGATTCGTTTTAGGCACCACCAGGGGAGGGTTCTGTGTGAGAGTGGGGTTTGGTAAAGCTGGATTGTTGAATTATGTAATGATATTTAACGTTAATATCTTTTCATTATTATTTCCCGTCTGTTTTTACAACGGTATTTATTGTTAACCAGGTTGACAACGATGTTTATCGTTATCAGATTTCGTTATCCACTGTCACCATTTAGTTATCCAGCCAGGCCCCTTTTTTTTTTTTTAAATTTAAACACATTTTATTGATTTTTGCGGTCATTTTTGAAACATTATAACATGTATAAACGTACAAATTAGAGTGTATACAGCAGAAACTTCTTATCTGACAATTAAATGTTATCTCTAACCAGAATTAACCCCTTCCCCCACTCCCAATGCCTCCCACTCTGATGCTCCTCTCTGTTATATAGGTAAATAACGTCATAGAGCGTAATATATACTTTAGCATCACAGGAGTCATATCAGTAGTAGTGAATAGCATTAGATTCAGATGTTTATCAAGGTGGACTACCAGAACACAGGATTTTTAGCTTTCCTAGCGAGCCTGAAAGGGTCCGCATTGCAGTACCAAGAGGTTAGTCGGAATGGTGACCTATAATCATGAATATTTGTTCCCGCAAAAGTGTGCTCAATGAAAGGCCTCCATTATTTTTTAAAGAGGATTAAGTTTTCTTTTCTTTATGTAATGAGGCCTTCAGCCTGTCCATTGCAAGTAGTTGAGAGAGTTCCTCTTGTAAGTCCCAAACAGTTGGAGACGTTGGGCAAATCCAGCAATTATAGATTGTTTTACGTGCTGCAATCATTATAAGGTGGGTCAGGTCTGAGGGTTTAGGCTGTGCTACAGCTGATGGGGCTGGAGTTTCTTCATAATTAAATAAGCACAGTAATGGGTTCTTCTGAAAAGATTTACTACTAGCCGGGCCCTTTTTTCACAGCGCCCTTTTTTCATGCACGCATTATTCATGGATAGGGAGCAACAACAAAGTTGGCTTAGAGGCGCAAAAATATAAATGTGGCATGCTGGTGTAATGACATGTCTCGCTGCCTACGTCACTGCGCGTCATCATGCGCATGTGCTATGTATTTTCTTTTACAGTTAAAGCGGAACTGTAGATATAAAATAAACACATTGTTTCACTTACCTGGGGCTTCCCCAAGCCCCGAGCAGCCATCCTGTCCCGCTCCGCCCCTCAACGAGTCTCCGTTCTCCCGCCGCCGCTCGGTCCCGTACCTCGACTTGTAAGTCGATACCAGTGCGGCTCTGGCCAAGCGTATCCTTTCTTCGCGTTCCCCTCTGCAATAGCAGGGAACTCGAAGAAAGGATACGCGTGGCCAGAGCCGCGCAGTGGCCCGGCACCGAAACCGAAAATAGGTGGCGGCGGGTGAACAGAGGCTCGCTGAGGAGTGGTGCAGGACTGGCCGGCTGCTGGGGACTTGGGGAAGCCCCAGGTAAGTGAAACAATGTGTTTATTTTATATCTACAGTTCCGCTTTAACCCTGAATTCATAAAATTGTAGGCCTCTTGTAGGGTATGGTGAGGACCTCCCGGCCAATCTAGTTCACAAGATAGGTTCTTATGCCATATGCTGGAAACCAGCAGGGCTTGGAAAATTTTGGGTGTGTAAGAGGCTTACAATGTAAAGAAATTAGGGTGAACTGTAATTGAGAATACAATGTGCATGATGGCGCACAGCACAGCGACGTAGGCAGAAAAAAGGATCCTGCTGCACATGCGCTTCAGAAAATGCGCTGACATAGCAGCAAAACATGACTGGCAGCAAAACCTGGCATACTGGTGATTTTTCACCCCTGGTGAAGGCCTCCCAGCAAAACTCTGATGCCCCTCCCTCAAGTGTTCACACCCCCTTTCCCCCATATGGCCTGGAACCTTATGTCATATAACACGCCGATGATTTGTTTATATCTCTCCAAAGTAGAAAACTCATTTTCAGAAACTCATAATATACTGCAAAAATGTAGTATGATCTCGTATTATAAAGTTAAAGCGGACCTGAACTCTGAACGTTCTCTCTGCTCTAAAAGATACGCAACAGTATAGTAACCTTTATAGAAAAACATAGTTCCCCCTTGTGTCCTCCTGTGTCCCCAGTTTGTCCCCTGTGTCCTCTTCTGCATGGGCACAGAACAGTCCCTGTTCTGTGCCCATGCAGAAGAGGACACAGGGGACAAACTGGGGACACAGGAGGACACAAGGGGTAATAGAGGACACAAGGGGACAGAGGACACCGGGAGACACGAGGTACAAGGGAACATGAGGTACAAAGGGGGTATAATCCACAAGATGCCCCTTCACCATGGATGCACCAGGTTTAGTATTTTTTCCCCCTGGTTTTTGTCCTCTAAGCCTCGATGCGTCTTATGGTCAGATGTGTCTTCTAGTCCGAAAAATACGGTAGTCAATTTATTGTCTCATGATCTGGCAAGATCACACTTGTCAAAATGATGCTCCTGCTCATAACACTACAGTATATTGGTCTGTAGCCCCACCCTCCCAGTGATGTCACAGCCAGTGTCAGTGTACCTTTGGTACAGTAGTTATTCCACTCCCCAAGTCCTTTTTAAATAAATTAGACATGGTTATTAAAAAAATTGTATGGTCAAACATCCTAGAATTAGTAAAGTTAATGGTGGCTGAATAGTGTACTGGTTAAGGGCTCTGCCTCTGATGCAGGCCACCTGGGTTCAAATCTTAGCTCTTCCTGTTCAGTAAGGTAGCAACTATTTAGTAAGGAGTCCTTGGGCTAGACTCCTTAACACTGCTACTGTCTATAGAGCGAGCCCTAGTGGCTGCAGTTCAAGGGCTGTAAGACTGCCTAATTTGTCTTGGCAAGTAGGAACAGACCGCCATTTGTCTTGTCTAGTAGGAAAATTCTTACAATACCGGTCAGCCAAGGAGGAATGGGATTTCCTGATTTCAACTATTATTATATAGCCTCGATACTAGAGCAATCTAGACTCTTCAACAGACCGTATGCTACTCGTTGGAGAATGATTGAGAGGCAATTTGATGGACTTAACTTCCTCACCACAATAATTAACACTATCTTTGGAAAACCAAATAATACTATTTATTTGCACATAAAGCTACTATATACTGTATGCCTGGAAAATATACTATCAAACCCTTAGGTCTACAGACTAGGGATGCTCATTAGGATTCTGCAGAATTGAAATTTTCGAATTTCTGATCGGCATTATGCGGAATTTTGATTTACTGCAACTCAGTAATTTTATCCCAATCTCAGAACCTAGAAGCATTGGACCAATGAAAGAATTCAGAATTGTTGCAGCGAAAATCTGATTGCTGCGGTCAAGGCCGGATTTATACTTTTTGACCCCTAGGCCAAGTATGTTGTGGCTCCCTATGTGCCGCCCCCTCTTCCATGTGTAACATCCATGTACTGTAGCCCCTCCCATTCCATGTGCCGCCCCCTCTTCCATGTGTATCATCCATGTACAGTAGCCCCTCCCATTCCATGTGCCCCTCCCTCTTCCAGGTGTATCATCCATGTACTGTAGCCCCTCCCATTCTATGTGCCGCCCCCTCTTCCATGTGTATCATCCATGTACTGTAGCCCCTCCCATTCCATGTGCCACCCCCTCTTCCATGTGTATCATCCATGTACTGTAGCCCCACTCCTTCATGAACAGCTGCCAGTTTTCTTTTTTTATGCTCCTCCCCATTTCCAGCCTCCTCTTTCATTTGTGGTAACCCCTCCTTCATGTCCAGGTGCCACCTTTGGCTGCAGCCACCCAAAGCCCGGGCCTTTGTGGCCTTTCCAGAAATCCGGCAATGGCCGCTGTAATTTTGGAGCAATCACAACACTCTGTACTGAGTATTCCTGAGTCTTGTGATTGGCCGAAAACTTCTGTGGTATTCCGATTACCGCTGTAACATTCTGCATTCTCTGATTGGTCTAATGGCAAAAAAAAAAGACTCCTCAGAAAATTAGAAATCTGCAGAATTTGTAATCGGCAATTCCAAGCATCCCTAGTACAGATTCAAGACTGTGACTATTCCAACCACGTGGTTGAGACATCTGATTCCATGTCTGGTATGTTTAACATACTGTACCGAATGACTTTTTTTTGCAATCTATTTATACCACTTCATTAAAAAAAAATTTTTTGAACAAGTGTGACCACCATGATCTCCCTCCATAACTGTGCAGCCACCATGATTTCTTTCACCAAGTAACAGTGTAGCCACCATGATTTTTCACCAAGTAACAGTGCAGCCACATTGACTCCTCCCGCCAAGTAACAGTGCAGCCACCATGACTCCTCCCGCCAAGTAACAGTGCAGCCACCATGACTCCTCCCGCCAAGTAACAGTGCAGCCACCATGACTCCTCCCGCCAAGTAACAGTGCAGCCACCATGACTCCTCCCGCCAAGTAACAGTGCAGCCACCATGACGCCTCCCGCCAAGTAACAGTGCAGCCACCATGACTCCTCCCGCCAAGTAACAGTGCAGCCACCATGACTCCTCCCGCCAAGTAACAGTGCAGCCACCATGACTCCTCCCGCCAAGTAACAGTGCAGCCACCATGACTCCTCCCGCCAAGTAACAGTGCAGCCACCATGACTCCTCCCGCCAAGTAACAGTGCAGCCACCATGACTCCTCCCGCCAAGTAACAGTGCAGCCACCATGACTCCTCCCGCCAAGTAACAGTGCAGCCACCATGACTCCTCCCGCCAAGTAACAGTGCAGCCACCATGACTCCTCCCGCCAAGTAACAGTGCAGCCACCATGACTCCTCCCGCCAAGTAACAGTGCAGCCACCATGACTCCTCCCGCCAAGTAACAGTGCAGCCACCATGACTCCTCCCGCCAAGTAACAGTGCAGCCACCATGACTCCTCCCGCCAAGTAACAGTGCAGCCACCATGACTCCTCCCGCCAAGTAACAGTGCAGCCACCATGACTCCTCCCGCCAACAGTGCAGCCACCATGACTCCTCCCACCAACAGTGCAGCCACCATTCCTCCCACCAAGTAACAGTGCAGCCACCATGACTCCTACCGCCAAGTAACAGTGCAGCCACCATTACTCTGACGCCTCCCATGAAATGACCCCTGCTAAAGAGGCGGAGCACTGTATCAGAGGGAGGATTCAAGATGGTCAATGAGATGCAAATAATTCTGAATTGGTGCAGGTTTATGAAAATTCTGTATGTGAACATATGATACTTGAAAATAGACCAATCAAATTTCATCTCAGTTGAGATTCAATCGGTCCATTATAAAGCTGTCTACATTTACATGTTCCTGCACCAACTCAGCGTCATTTGCATCTCACTGACTGACCATGCCTAGGTAGCACTAGTATTTGCCCACCCGCCCGTCCTGGGACTCACTGTAGCTGCAGCGGCTGCTTCCCCAAGGCTTGCCCTGGTGGAGATCATCTAAATCATACACGACAAACTCTGGCTCACAAGCCAAATCTGGCAGAAAGAGCCATCAAATTTGGCCCACAAGTAGTTTCTCCACTTTGCATTATGTTCGGCCCACTCTAGACCACCAGGGGGGCTATATGGGGGAGAGCAGAAACACTAAACACCAGGGAACTGTATAGGGGAGAGAGAGAGGCCCACTAGACACCAGGGAACTGTATAGGGGAGAGAAATGACCACTAGACACCAGGGAACTGTATAGGGGAGGGAGGGGGGCCACTAGACGCCAGGGAACTGTATAGAGGATGGGGGGCATTAGACACCATGGAACTGTATAGCGGAGGAAGAACCACTAGACACCAGCGGACTCTATAGGGGAGGGAGGAACTCTAGACACCAGGAAACTGTATAGAGGCGGTATTTAGGACCACTAGACACCAGGGAACTGTATAAGGGAGGGAGGGAGATGGCCATTAGACACTGAGGCTGGCCCGCGGCTTAGTCCCATTGTTCAATTTCAGCCCACTTTGTACTATTTAATTTGAGTTTGACACCCGTGATCTAAATAAAGAGTCCATTCACGTTGTCCATTTTTAATGACATATTTTATTTACACGCATCATTTGGCACACAGCATGGCTAAAACACAAGCCTTGATACTGGATTATCTACAAGTACAAATATGCAGGTTCCTGTGCGGTGATGGAGAGGCACACCACATGGAGTCATGTGACCACCTCCCCTCAGATTGTCACAGCTTTATCCGTATGCTTCACACTAACACACAAGCCGGGTCGCCGGCCCCCTGCTTCAGCTGCCATGGAGACTTCCCTGCTGGTTGCGGGGGCTCGAAAACGGGAAAACTTCACTTATGACAGTTGCTGGTGCGAAAAAGTATAACAGCATGTGTACATATTTACAGTAGTATAAAGACCTATATATACACAAAGGTTCGCTTCACGTGTGTAAAGGGTTACTCCACCTAACTGATATTTCAGTTTTTAAAGCTGAATGCCAAGTACAACATTGTTATTTTAGATTTTGATAGTGCGGAGGAAAGGATTATGACCTCTTTGTGGTTTTCTGCTGTCCATCTCTCATTGGCGTGAACCTTTTTCACTTCCTGTCCCGCTGACAGATATTACTGGGTGGAGTTTACAGCTGGTTGTGTTTTAAAGTGAGCGAAGCGCCATTTATAGCACATCAGGGAATCTCAATAGCCTATTAAATATGCATGCCCACAATGTGGCTCATTAATTAAAAAAAAACCTTAAATTTTACCTCTAAAAGTTTAGCAGTTTATTACCCTACTTCCGTGGCCTGCCCAACAGGCAGGGGCTACAGTACATGGATGATACACATGGAAGAGGGGGCTGCACATGGAATGGGAGGGGCTACAGTACATGGATGATACACATGGAAGAGGGGGCTGCATGTGCTATGGGAGGGGCTGCAGTACATGAATGTTACACATGGAAGAGGGGGCTGCATGTGAGAGTAAGGAGTAAGGAGGGTTCTGGGAAATGAAACTCATAGAAGTCACAACTATTCCCCAAGGCTCAGAAGACAACAGTGGATGAAGCTGTACTCCAAGTGTTTGATTGAAAAAGACAAGTGCAAAGAGAACTGGAGCAAAAGTGGTTAAGTTGCTTAAAACCATCAGTCAGGATCCCCATTTTATTTAGAAGCTGCTGAAACCAAACTTGTTGCTCAAGGCAACAGCTCCGCTTTGTATACATCTTTCATTGCACCTCCCTTGATAAATCAAGAACAGTAAACTACTCACAGCTAAAATAACAGGTGGACTGACCCAGAGCCGGAACAAGGTCCTCCAGCACCCAAGGCTGAGACGCCAAAGTGCGCCCCTCCATCCCTCACACCCCAGCCATCACTCACTGATTGCTCTTAGACTAAGAGGTGCCCCAGCCCCCCCCCCCCCCCCCTAACACCTTATCTGGTTGCAGTCACTGCCACATGGGACTTTTTCGGCCAGCCAACCGAACACTAATCGGCCTGATTCCACCACAACCCAAGGAGACACACTCCTCTCTCTCTCTCTCTTTACCCAAGGAGAGTCCGAGGGACATCTGATTCAAGTATCACTGCAAAGTGTTTGAGTGCCATAGACGGCAGCGGATTAACCCCTCGGCCCCTTTCCCTGGCCTTTTATCTTTGCCTAACCTGCATAATCTTCTGTATCTACTGTATGCTTAAAGTGCTGTTTTACTGCATCACTGTGTTTACTTCTCCACTGTACTCTTTGTGTTTATAATCTGAATACTAATAATAATCTGAACATTTGTATAGCGATTTTCTCCTGTCGGACTCAAAGCGCTCAAGAGCTGCAGCCACTGGGACGCGCTCAGGAGGCCACCCTGCAGTGTTAGGGAGTCTTGCCTTGAACTCCTTACTGAATAGTTACTGACCCTAGCCAGGATTTGAACCCTGGTCTCCCATGTCAAAGGCAGAATCCTTAACCAGTACACTATCCAGCCACCTGTTTTTACTGTATTATTACCTGTGTTTACTGTATTATTGTATGTTTACTGTACCATTGCCGTCCCTGAAGTGCCAAAACCAATTCCTGGTACAACCCCTGTTGTATTTGGCGAAATAAACCGATTCCGATGATTCCCCTTTTTTATTTCTCTCTGCTTCAAACCCAATAGGGGAATGATTGCTGAGTAAGTTGTGTGCCCCCTCCTACACTGCGCCCTGAGGCCGGAGCCTCTCTCACCTCGGCCCTGAACTGAGCTTCTGTTGTGACACTATACTGGATCCTTGCATATTAATCCACTGTTATACCTTGAAATAAAAGTCTATAATAATTGTACAGATGCTGTCTATTACTCCTCCAAACTATCATGTTTTTCTGCAGAGCCGGGACAAGATCCACCAGCACCCAAGGCTGAGAGACCAAACTGCGCCCCTCTATCCCTCACACCCCAGGCGTCACACACTAATTTCTATTAGACTAAGAGGCGCCCCAAGGCCCCCAACACCCTAATCTCCAGTTATCTGGCTTGCAATCACTGTCATGTATCCACTTCTCCTATTTCTCTCTGCTTCAAACACAATTTAGAAATGATAGCTGAGCTGAGTGTGCCCCTTCCTACACAGCGCCCTGAGGCTGGAGCCTCTGTCGCCTCTGCCTCGGCCCAGCCCTGTTTTTCTGTCACCTCCAGCTATATGAAAATGCTGCAGTGCAGAGAAGTCCAATCACAGCTGAAAGTGCGGACTGTCATGTGATCACTCCTCGCCCCTCCCTTCTGATGACTCATGCTGTCTAGATGGGAAGAAGAAAGTGTTACAAAAAGCTTATTTCATATTTAGTAATGACGGTTTATTCCATCTTTCTTTATCATACAGCAAATCCACACAACAACTCCAATCCATCTTCCTCTCCTTACATAGCCACCTACACAGTACAAGAATTGGAACTTGTGTGACAATGCTTTTCCGGGCTGTTTAGATGTGTCACTAGCTTTCAGGCTAGCAATGCGTTCTGTTGCTATACGGTGGGAGGGCCAAGAGAGAGACACACAAGGAGCGTCAGAGAGGGGATGGGGGTGAGTGGGCTGCTGTACTCATGCTAGATCCTCGACACAGGCGGTCGTTATCAACCTTCTCAGGCGAGTTTTTTTTTTCAAACGTTTGTACAGTGGTACAAAGAGCTCAATAATACTGAAACTGAAAACAAAGCAAGATAAGCATAGCACATTTCATAAACAAATTGTATAAAAATCAGCATGGCAATAATACAGCTTCGTCACAGACAGCATGGGTCATTAGAAGGGAGGGGAGTGAGGCGTGATCATGCAGGAGTCAGCATAACCAGGCTTGAGAGACCTGCAGGCTAAAAAACTGCATCTGAGCTTTAATCAAAGATCAAAATTAACAATTACCCCTCAGAGAGAGACGCCTCAGGATCCGTTTGAGGCTTCCCTCGGTGGTCCGCAGTGCCCCTGATGCTTAGTGCAGACCCCCTCCTCGACCTGCCTACGTGGGCTCCGTGCTACTGCACATGCGTGCTCGAGCTTACAATGTGTGGCCATGGGCGGGGCTGCTCTCAGCGAAGGGGGACAGACCACGAGGGGAAGCCTCAATAGGATTCTGAGAATTTCCTCTTTTTAGGTAAGTACATTTAAATACTTTTGGACAGCCACGCAATTGGTATTGCTTAAAAGGAAATAAATATGGCAGCATCTATATCCCTCTCACTTCAGTTGTCCTTTAAATTTGCGGCAACCGTTTTTTTTCCCACAAATTTGCACACATATTTTAATGAGCGTGAACCCTGCCTTAAAGGTGCGCTAACAGAAATCTACAGCTCTCTTGAAAGAGCAGCAGCGATTCTGTATGTTTTCGCTACCCAAGGCATTTTGTAACTAAATGTTATTAAATAGATTGTCTTCTTCCTGCAACAACTCTCAGCCAAACTATATGTTTTCAAAACAGCCAGAAAGTTAAAACACTTTCTTGTAACCAAGGTAACAGTGTAGTGTTTTGTGTGATTTCTCACCAGCTTGTGTCATTGGTTTAGTGCTTTCCTAAAAGTCGTAAGGAATCAGAAGGTAAGCATTTGAGACGTTCCCTAAACTGTTTTTAAAATGTATTGTGCCTAAAGCCTTTCATCTATGTCTTGTCGTAAATAAGATGATTGCAGTTGTTAGCGCACTGGTAGCATAAAAAACGTTGACTACCGAAGGAAAATTGTTATAGGATTAATATTCGGGAGTCACCTCTTCTGTCAGGTCATCTGACTCAGCACCAAAACACATGACCATTTGAGTATACAGCGGCAGCTCTATTATATAATGTGAGAGTACACACAGTACAGGAAGAAAAGGTCCTACTGTATATAAGGGATTTGTAACACATAAACATGCCGATTCTGATGATCTGACACAGGCAGTGACTTCTGACAGCTGATCTTAGAACCATTTTTGTAATTGTAATTAAAAAAAGAGTCACATGGTACGTTTTTAACCTGTGTATTGTGAAACTGCACGGTGTCAGAAAGTTAGGTGGTGCCAGTTAAGGAAAAGCTTAAAGTGGACCTGAACTCTTGCACATGACAGAATGAAAACAGAGAGAAATGTACCTTGTGTGTATTTAGAGAGTTTAGCCTGTCTAATTCCTCCTCCTCATCTGTGACTAATCACAAGTGTAATTTCATCTCTCAGTCGTGTCAGCCAGCTGCCTAGCAGAGTAGCGAATTTGTAAACACAGGATGTTAACCCTATGTCTGCTTCCATGATAGCAGGAAGTAGACACGCTGCAGATGTATTGCAGGGTTTCTATCAGCTGTAACAAATAATTGTTTTACTTTAAATGTTATTATGCTGCTGCTTATCTTTTACAGCAGAGAGGAAATTCAGGTCCACTTTAAAAACAGTTGAAAAATGGGGGAGGGGTGGTTACTTAACTGTTCCAAGGAAACAGGCATGTATTCCAAAAAAGGAAGTCATTTAGACACACAGGACAACGCGTTTCACAGGTCATGCCTGCTTCGTCGGGCCAAAATAGAGTGTAGTCAACACAGTGCCTCCAAAAAACCTTTACATGCTTGTTACTTAGGAGCAGGTCAGTAACTACCCTTGCTTCATTTATAAACTGTTTTTAAGCTTTTTATTGTTGTTGTTGGTGCTTTCTACTTCAATCTCTCGTTACCCACCTTGGTGGTGGTTGGGGGGATATTTTACCTGCCCTTTCCTTCTTTAGCGTGCAACGACACCCTCAACCAGAGAAGTGACACAGGCTCATAATCTGCTCCCGCATTGTGTTTGGTCGTCTTTCAGGCAACCTCACATTGACATTTCCAGATCCTTGTGGTAGCAGTCATTCAGCAAGAATGCTAACTGCGCTGTCTGACATATTAATGGGCACTAGAGGGATAGCCGCAGAAAAACATTGCACAGCAAGCAAATAAAATATGGGAACTACATCAAACACTACATCTGGGATAACTTAAGGTGGCCACTAACGGTCCAATTTCTAGCAAAAAATAATTTGAGTGATCCGATAATTCTGATTGGAAGAGAAATCGTTCACCACCCCATAAACGGATCAATCTTTGCTTCCTATCGATCACAACCAACAAGAAAATCCAAATTTTGGTTTGACCAAAATCCAATCACACGACTATTTATTATAATCGTTCGTAATCGATTGTGCCCATCAATAGAGATTTGCAACCAATCCGATCAGAATTTCTGATTGCTCTAACGATTTTTCACTCGAAATTTGATCGTTAGTGGCCACCTTAAAGAAGGTTAACATGTTTTTCACATTTCTTTCCACATCTAAAGGGATCCTGTAGTGGCAACAGATTTTACTTGCAGTTTGCACCCTTCCTGTATATGCACAGTGTTCACATTGGCCCAGATTCTGTACAATCAGGAGGGTTGGGCCCCCATGCAGGGTAGAAGAGAGTGGGAGTGGTCTTGAATAGCATGAATTTATTTGTGGCTTATGTTATGGAGAAGCATGTGGTCACTTTTATCAAATAAGAGATTTGTAAGGCTCTGATTTGCTGGTTATAATCATGAGTCATTTTGGTTTTCTAAACAGGAGGCAGTTACAGCCAATCAGAGTATTACAAATCTATTACATGATCAGTCTGGTGATTTCCATATGTTGTGCTACAGGACATCACCTCTACGGTGGAGAAGGTACCAGCTCCATTGGTTGTCCACCAAGCCAGGCAGATACCTGATAAGCATTATACCACTACAAATGTTACGTTAACAATTAGTCAAATGCAAACGGGGATTGGGGTCATTTGGGGGTTTTAAGGTACCCATACATCTTTTGACTTGGCGGCCGATACACCGCCTGATTCGACAATTCTTATCACATCCAATGAAAATTGTTGCTGCCATGTACATGTCCGATCGACGATGCGACCAATTTCAGTCCAAACACATTGATTGGACATCAGGCCATAGTGTTGGGCAATATGTCGGGCCGTAGTGGTTGATCAGGAGCGCGGTGGTAACGTTGGTGCATGGCGGAGTGATGCCGGCAACCACGTGGAGTGCGTCTATGGGCGGAGGATGGAGCCCAGAGCCAGCAGTGGATACGGACCGGTAATGTGTACTGCGCGGGTCACGGCTGGCACACATTCGGCATTAGGGGAGAACAGCGGCTGGGGGCGGCATCACAAGGCCGATTCCGGAATGATTTCAGAATGAAATTGATCATGGATCGGCCTGCGGTGTATGGGCAGCTGACAGATCTCTCTCCCTTACCAGATTCAATCAGAGAGAGATCTGTCTCTTGGTCTAATCTGCCCATCATCGCTAGATTTATGGCTACCTTTACTAGTTCATTTATCACCTGGAAAATCACCAGGCCAACCCTATCCAACTGGAAGATGTTGTTAAAATAAGAGAACAGATTATTAGATGGAACACTTGACTAGAGACAGTCATAGTGATGCATATTGGCATGTACTGTGTGGCCTGTAGGCTATCTTCAGGCCCAGTGGCGTAGCTAAGGAGCTATGGGCCCCAGTGCGAGATTTATATTCGCATCCTCCCCCCCCCCCCCCCAAGTACTCTAAACATACAATTGATACGGCGCACCAAAACCTGCCAAGGCCAACCACAGTGTCAGAGGTGCAAGAAGGGGATGGGGAAAAGCTTGTTAATGATTATTATCATTCAAAGCATTTATAGAAGTGATCATTACAAGTACAGGACCAATAAAGAGCTAATACTGCAGTTGAGAGAGGGCCCTACGGGGACCCTCTGGCCCAAGGGCCCCGGTGCGGTTGAGACCTCTGCAACACCTATTGCTATGCCACTGTTCAGGCCAGACGCTACATGCGGCCTGTACCACTCTTGTTGCTATAGTTTCCCCTCATGAATCGCTTGTTGGGATGCACTGCACTATTCAGAAAAAGGACAGATACTTGGTATAATAACTGTATACTGTACACATCACGGCAGCTGTATGACAGAAGGTAAGCATTCGCACCATCTAAAGCAACCAATCAGATTCCAGCTGTCATCTCTCTGGTGCAGGTTTGGAAACGAGAGCAAGTTACCGGTTAGTTGCTATGGCAAAAAAAAAATCACAAATACAAGATCTTACTGCGCTTCACATATATTACTGGAGCCAAAATTTAATATGAAATACGTGGCAATTCTGGTGGGGTGCTCTGCTCTAGATCACCTCGTCTGCAAACCAATTCAAATCCCCTTGCAATAGCGCTCAATTCCACAATTCCAAGACACCTGATGCCTTCAATCAATCGTCCTAGTTGTGAACCGCACCTCAGAAAAAAATGGACATATAATAATGCAGACGGTAACTCAGATAAAATGCACCATAGTGTAAATCTTTTACTGTAAAACCTTAACCGCGGGTCAGAGAATTGGTGATTATATGCTGTTATATTCTGCTTTAAATGTAAGCACAATACTTTTAAGGCTTTAAATTAAAAGTGTGTTGTACCATAAATGGAAGAGAAAGCAGTGGTACTGTATCCCATAAAAGCATGCACTTTATTGCGAAACAGTTAGCATAGATACCGTGGTTGCAGTGTGGGTGGGCGGAGCCTGACAGCTGTTTCACGGTTACCCTCTTCCTCAGAGGCCAAAGCACAAGCCTGTGTGCTTTGGCCTCTGAAGAAGAGTGCAACCGCGAAACAGCTGTCAAGCTCCGCCCACCCCCAATGCTAGCCTCGGTATTTATGCTGTTTTGCAATAAAGTGTATGCTTTTATGATATACAGTGCCACTGCTTTCTCTTTCAGTATGGTACAACAGGCTGCTCAAGTGTGCACTTTTTTTTCCCGAGGTGTTTTTTACAAGTAGGATGATTGAAGGCATCAGGTGTCTTGGAATTGGGGAATTACGCGCTCTTGCAAGGGAATTTGAATTGGATATGGCAAAGAACGAGACTCCCTTCAGTTATTTACAAATAACCCCTAATATGTCTGTACAGTATACACAAAGGTATTGACTACATCCTGGACTTGTGTAGTTTGTAAAAGTTGCTACCAAGTCCTTCAATGTATCATCTATATTGTACATCACTGTGTTAGGATAAGTCTGATTGTCATTAAACATCCACCAACGGAGTTTTGTCACATGTTAAGGTCAGATCAGGGCCTAGTGGTGCAGAATAAGTAGTAGGCCTCAGAGAGTTACCATGGATACCTCTGCTGCTGCACAGACAATGTCCTAGCTCTGCTTAGCTTGCTCGACATGTACCTCGAAAGTGCTCACAGTACCGCATTTTGTACAATTCCTATCAGCTGTAGAAGACTGATATTCAACAGAGACTTAAAGTCAGCCACACAGTTCCTGATGTCGTTTCTGATTCACTAATAAGTCAAAGTCATACATATTCACAACGTCCTTTTAGGCTATGGCTTTTAGCCTTTTTTTTTTCATTTGGCTTGTGAAAAAGTTCAGTTTGATAGTTCAAAATAAATACTTTAAAAAAATCTGTAAAAAAAAATGCAGGTATACCTTGTTATTTATAAACTCAACACACACAATGTGCTTATGATCCTTGCTGTATATATAACCAAAGCAGAGGATTCTGGGTACTGGTGTATATTTTGTTGCTTTCCTAATAATAGGTATTCTTTCTTCCTCAAAAAGAAAAAAAAAGTTCTAGTATTTTCCTCCCACTAGTAAGAAATTTTCATTAAAAACATGGCAACCTTTTTGTAGTTTAGAAGTCCATTTTGTAGGTAACACTGTTTTAAGGTCACAGTTCGATGGTGTCGCTTGCAATACTGTGTGAATCTGTGGTCTGACTTCTCTCCATGAACTTCCTGCTGATGGATTTCTCAGGCTCGCTACTCTTGGAAATTATGCTGGGTTGGGATCCTTGCTTAAGAAGGTGAGTCGAAGGTGCCTCTTCGAGAGGAAGACTTTCCACCGAAGAGAGGCCGTGGCGCCAGGGATTCCAGCTGATTTTAATGGACCCTTTGGAAACACTGTCCAATGAGCTAATGGAAGCCACAGGTTCTGATGTCACATCTCGTGGAAGCTCTTTGCTCTGCTGCATACTTTCACTTGGAGAGTCAACCTCCGTAGTAGAGCTACCCTGGGCCAAGCTGTATAAGTAGTCTGGATTGCTACACCGTCTCATTTTCAAGTCCGCAGAGATCAAAGGGTCTATTGTCTGGTTCATAGCAGAACTTTCTTTCAGTGAAGAGCACGAATCTTGTCTTGTTAGGTAACTGGGGTACTGAAGACTGGAATCCAAAAAGATACTGTCGCGGACCAAATGTTCCCTAAACAGAGCTTCATCTATGCTTCTGCTGAGGTTAATGGGTGATGGAGGCCGAAACTCTAGATCTGTGAGTGACAGCATGGATTCCTTTTCAAAACAAATACTGGTGTAGGAGCGGCCCATGGTCACGTTCTGAGATTTGGGGCCAAACACACCCTCGGGTCTGGGTTTGAAAAGAGGTGATGAAGATCGGCTATTGTTGCCAGGAACGCTCTTTGTCTCATTGTTTTCTTTGAGGATTCGAAGTGGAACACTCTCAGCTTGGTTCCTAATGATGCTCTTACTGATGTTGTTGTTGACCATCCTATCTTGGATGTTGTTTGTCCAGTCATAACAGTTATTGGGATACTCTGGTGCCTCTGTCTTTTTGTAGGTGCAGAAATAGCTGACAATTTTAGACCAGCACGTGTGATCACTGCTACTGCACAGTAGACAAAAACTGTGGGAGGCTACAAAAATCATGGAGAAGCACAAAGCTAATTCAAAGATTCTATACCAAAACTGAAGGAACCACCAGGACCAAGAAAATTCTGTCTTCTTGCCGAGCAGTCCATAAAGCCACAATATGGCATAGACTTGCAGGCCACAACACAGGAGTCCAAAAATACTGCCAACCACTAATACTCTAGCGGACGTAAACATACATTTGATATTTCGCTCTTGGGTTTGGATCACAGAGATGTCTTCAGCAACTGGTGAGACCCTCTGCGTTTCATTCATGATATCCTTGCTGCTCTTTCTCAGTTTATAATAAGCCACAAAGTTACTAACCATGAGGAAGATGCCCCAGGAAATGGACAGGATCTGCAGGACCATGTTCACTGAAGCATTCAAGAGATGGGTCAAGAGATCAGCACTCAGAAGAACAATGAAGTGGATTACTGCAATAACAGCCAGCAAAGCCAGGCTCTGAAACTTTGAAGGGAGCAGTTGTAGACGGGCTATCTTCAGAACTAAAAGGACTAAGGTGGCAAATGCGGAAAGCATAAGTGGGAAAGTAACGTTGTATAAAACAAGAGCAAGGGTTCGTGAGATCTTCCCTTTTGTTCCGTAGGGGTCCAGGAGAAAATACACTCCTCGGAGGATTCCAATCACAAACAAGAGGGCATTGGCGGCAATTACATAAGGAAGAAAGGTAACTTGTAGGATTGGGGACCCAATGAGGTTGATCAATGCAATTACAGATAGAAGAAGGAAGATGGCGCCAGTTCCATAGACATGCATATCCCAAGCGAAGCTCAGAGTGTGCTGTAGGTCATCCCACCTTAGAAGGGTTTTGTTGGTGCTAACAAATTCACATGTGCCACTGTTCTTGGAGCAAATCAGAGTCTCTAAAGTTGGTTTTCTAGATGGAAAGTTGGTTGGGATATCAATCAGTTGTGGACGACGGAAAGCCTTTTGTGTGGTGACCCTTATTTCACCACGCCGCCCGTTCTTCCTGGTGGCGTTTGCTTCTGCTGGCTGTAGAGGGGGAGTGCCGGGAACCGAGTCTGAAAGACAAAAACAGTTATTATTATCGGGGGGGTTTTATAAGAAACATTCCCAAATAAATTCAACTAAGCAGCTCTTAAAAAAAGTGGAACATTTATTTTGTGCTTTTGGATAGCATACATTTTAAAAAGCCATGCGCTAATTTGGGTGTGGGCATAACCGGAAAAAAACGAAGGGAGCATCTTGATAGTGGTGGTAGAATATTGGTAAATTTACAGATGTTATACAAACTAATTGACATAGTGGAATATCGCCAATATTTGCAGATATTTCCCTACGACCTAACCTCTCCCCACTCTCACATGGAACCCTCTAATAGCTAATAACCCCCCTTCCCTAGGAAACTAATAACAAACCCCCCCCTCCCCCGGACAACTAATAACCCCTCCCCGGGCAACTAATAACCCTCCCCCCATTTTTGGTCATGCTACAATTAGCTGCTCCTTTTGGATCGGCTGGAAAGGGGCAGAACCTCTGCTAGATTTTATTGCCGCCGGTCTCCTGTCCTACTGACACAAAAAAAAACTAACAGAATATGAAGTTGCATAAGGTCATGTTTAATTCAAGATGATCTGTTACAAATATGCATTTGCAAAAACTTAGAGGGACTGGGGTTATATAGAGTGCGGGATAGATTATGCAGAACACTAACTGCTGTTCTGTCCTGTCAAACAGCATCTGGCATATGCACTGGGAGTCAGCAATGCAAACCCAGCCAGTCAAATAACAAGGAAATAAATATTGCAAAATGACTTAAAGAGGAACTCCAGTGAAAATAACGTAATAAAAAAGTGCTTAATTTTTACAATCATTACGTATAAATGATTTAGTCAGTGTTTGCCCATTGTAAAATCTTTCCTCTCCCTGATTTACATTCTGACACATGGTGACATTTTTACTGCTGGCAGGTGATGTCAGTGGAAGGAGATGCTGCTTGCTTTTTTGGCATTTGGAATTCCCACAATCCAACAAGGTTCACAGACAGGAAACTGCCAGGACCATGGTCCTGACATCACACTGTGGGAGGGGTTTCACCACAATATCAGCCATACAGACCCCCCTGCTGATCTATTTGAGAAAATGTAGAGATTTCTCCTGGAAAAGGCCTATCAGCTACTGATTGGAATTAAGTTCAATCCTTGGTTAAAGCTTCTCTTTAATTGTCACATGGGGAAAAAAACTGTGAATTGCAAACAAAGACATATTCCACAGGGCATGCATTAGAAAAACACAAACCTGAATTAGGGCTTTCACTTAGAGAAATCACAGCGTTTTTTCGACTATTTTAATGGAACATAAAAGTACCAGAGACATTTCACATTCCCCAAGGTTTTAGCCGAATAACACCCGTAATCCTATTTTACACTCCGAATACGCAGCCTGTCACACAGTAAGTCTCGTGTGTAGGACTGGCTGCCGTGGTGTCACATAACTGTAAATAGTGGTTGTGGTACCAGAGAGCTGACAGGCCTCTCTCCGGCCTACATGAAAGGCCTGACTGATACAGGCGATTAGAGAGGCTATTAGACATCAATTGGCCGTGAATTATGCATCCTGCGGCCGATCAATCAGATCTGTACAGACGGGTATAATGTAAGTGTGGAATGCCTGCATTCCTGAGCCTTCGAGTCACGGCCTTCTCACTACAATGAGGCGCATTCATGCTATCGCTGGCAAGATAATGTGACATAATTCTATGTTATGCTATGGGGCGGAGCCGGCGAGATGAATCAGAGTCTCCATACATGTGGTTTGTTTTCATGTTAGTATAGACAGTATGATCACAGGGAAGTAAATCTGAAATTCTGTAAACTTCTTAAAAAAAAAAAAAAAAAGGGAGTTTTTTATGGTCTCTCAAAGCTTTGTTACAGCGCACCTGAACTGAGCTGGCTATTGAGGCTGACGTATTCATTTCCTTTTAAAGGGACCTTGAGCAGACACAAAAAAGTCAAGGTGGACTTACCTGAGGGCCCTTTCACACCGGGGCGGTGCAGTATTTTTACCGCACACCTCCACCAGGCAATTAAAGTCTATCGAGACTCTCATACTGCGACATTACGGTGCAACGTGACGGAAGTGACGTTTTTGCCAAGTCGCTTCTGCATCGAGTTGCGGCGATCTGCATCGGCCAGAAAATCATGTTAGTCTATGGCGACACGTGGATTTTTTTAAAATTATCATCACGACATTGCGGCGAGTATGCATGGAAGGGTATTTTAACAATATGCTTCTGCATACCGGAAGCAGGAAGTGACAGCAAGCGCGTGTCGCATGCGCGTCACTTCCTGCTTGGCCGGTGGCCAGATGGGGAACACCACGCAACAGTGCGTGTTCCTTGAAGGCTTGTTTTTGACGATGCGATGCACGCAAGCTCGAGCATGGCCATCATTATCTTGTTCATGCGTGGTTCAATCTTCTGAGAACCACGCATGCGCAGGGTGCTTATAGTGACGAGTGCGTGCTCAAAGCGGGTGCGCAGACGGACCCCGCATGTGCGACTTCGCTTGAAGTTGCTGGGCTAACGGAGCTGTCAGCGGGACCTCGGAGGGGACCCAGAGGAATGCGAGGGACCTTGCGGGCTATGGGGGGCTGGAGGAAGCCCCAGGTAAATACAGATTTGCTTTTTTTTGTTTCTGCTCAGGGTCCCTTTAACCACTTAATGACAACCTGACTTATAAAATCGTCCTGCTAGAGCCTCTTAATGGCTCCAGGACGTTTTTATAAGTCAGACAGTGCTGCTGCCACTGTGGACGTGCGCTTTCCTATGCACGTGCATGTTAAAATAGTGGGAAAAAAAAACACCAAACCTTTATTTCCAAATACTATATTGTCACCATACTTTGTACTAGGGACATAATTAAAATCTTGTGATAACCAGGACAAATGGGCAAATACAATGTGTGGGTTTTATGTACAGTAGCAGTGTTTATATTAAAACTATAGGGGATGAAATTGGAGAAATGTATTTTTCATTTTTTCCTTGTTTTGCCCTGTAAAATGCATACAAAATAAAGTAATTACTGAAAACAAATAACCCCAAAAAGCCCAATTGGCGGTGAAAAAAACAAGATCTAGATCATTTAATTGTGATTAGTAGTGATTAAGCTATTGGCAAATGAAAGGGATGAGCACTGAAAGGTGAAAATCGCTCTTATCCGTTAGGGTAAAAACAGCTTTGGGGTGAAGTGGTTAAACAATGCACATCTAGCAATGTATGGGTAGATCAACTAAGAGACAGATCTCTCTCTCTGATCGAATCTGCTCAGAGAGAGATCTGTTGCCTGCCCATACCCTGCAGGCCAATTCCCGATAGATTTCAGCATAAAATGTATCAGAACTCGACCTAGCAATGCTGGCTCCACCCAGCGCAGGATCATCCACTATGCAATCTGGCTGGGGCCTAGTGTGTGTCAAGGAGCCCAACAGCCACCTTTTCTGACCTCTCTCCACAGGGGGGCCCTAAATCTACTACCTTGCCTAGAGCCCCATTGCATCCTAATCCTTCTCTGGCTCCACCCCCTGCCCGGCTAGACCCCTCAACCCCCCCCCCCTCCCCCTCCCCATGTAAAATGTCCCCTGGTGCCTGTACTCTGGAAATTCTCACCTGTGCCGCTGGCATGACTCCCGGCATCCTTTTGCTGTCTCCCGCGTTACCGCGATTGATATACCACACGGCGCGTGTACCATGTGGTACAGGCACAAGCAGTAATGGGGGTGCCAGCGGAGGATGCCAGGAGTTGTGCCAGCAGGACAGGTGAGAATTTGCATAGCACAGTAACCGGGGATGGTGGAGGGGGCTGTTACACAAATGCAAGTCGGTCATCGTGACCTCAAATGCCGTTACTGACATCCACCCGATCAAGCACTTTAAATTGAGATTTTCCAGCATGTCTAGTCAATGCATTTGACCAATTTCAGCCCGAAATCAATCGAATCATCGATTGGGCAGGCAGGTTGCGGCACAGATTGTCATCCAATTCCATAAAATTATGAAATCAAACATGCAGATCAAATGTTGCTGACTGAAATCTGACTGGCTTGGTCACATGCTTGTTAGTGATTCAGACATTACTGCAGCCAAAGAGATCTGCAGGGCTGCCAGGCAACTTGTATTGCTTAAAAGAAAATAAACATGGCAGCCTCCATATGCCTTGCATTTCAGGTGTGCTTTAATCCCCATACACATGCTGTAGGGTTCTGTGTCCTTGCAACGCTCTTGGCCCTGACCTATTTATTGTGTAACAGCCCCCTCCACCATCCCCGGTTACTGTGCTATGCAAATTCTGGCCCTGACCTATTTATTGCCCAGGCGGCAACAAAGGCCCCTTATTGCCACATTAGGGAAGGGGGGTCTGTAAGGGGGTCCCCAGAGTTAATTTTTCCCAGAGGGGGTCCCATTGTTACTAGAACTGGCCCTGCCTCTCTTCAGTGTAACCAAGCGCTGCACAGCCCATCTCCTTGCAGCTTCAGTCTCTGCATGTCATGTGACAGACATCAGGAGCTGCAAGGAGATTTCTGTCACATGACATGCAGAGACAGGAGCTGTAAGGAGATAGGCTACACTTAAAAGCACGGCAGTTTTTTTTTTTTTTTTTTAAATCCTCGCTACATGACAGCCGCTGAGCAGCGGCATCCCCCCACCCTCTTCGATCGCCTCCGGCGATCAAGCCCGTCCGGAAATCCCGTTCTGAACAGGATTTCCATTAGGGCTTCCCCCGTCGCCATGGCGACGGGCGGGATGACGTCACCGATGTTGTGACGTAAAAGGGAGTCCCGATCTACCCCTCAGCGCTGCCTGGCACTGATTAGCCAGGCAGCGCATGGGGTCTGGGGGGGGGGGGGGGGGCGGCGCGGCGGGTAGTGGCGGCGATCGGTGTGCACACGCAGCTAGCAAAGTGCTAGCTGCGTGTAGCAAAAAAAGCAGGGTTACCGCCAGGAAGGTTAAAGGACAACTGAAGTGAGAAGACTACAGAGGCTGCCATGTTTATTTCCTTTTTAAACAATACCAGTTGCCTGGCAGCCCTGCTGGTCTGTTTGGCTGCAGTAGTGTCTGAATAACACCAGAAACAATCATGCAACTAATCTTTCAGCTCTGACAATAATCTCAGAAACACCTGATCTTCTGCATGTTTGCTCAGGGTCTATGGCTGAAAGTATTAGAGGCAGAGGATCAGCAGAGTTGCCAAGAAACTGGTATTGCTTAAAAAGAAATAAACATATACCTCTCTCTTCAATTGTCCTTAAAGAGTAGAGTGAGGACCATTGTCTCTACTCCTCAAGTCACTGCAGAAACAGTCCCCGTTAGCACCTGGGCTCCCCCATGGAAGCAGGAGTCATGGGGCTATTATTATGCCCTTGCCTAGAAGCTTTGTGGTGCTTTTGATTGTGGAGTACCGCTTTAAAGAGGAGCTGTAACCAAGGATTGAACTTCATCCCAATCAGTAGCTGATACTCCCTTTCCCATGAGAAATATCTACCTTTTCTCAAATGGAACATCAGGGGGCTCTGTATGGCTGAAATTGTGGTTAAACCCCTCCCACAGTGTGATGTTAGGACCTAGGTCCTGACAACACAATGTGGGAGCCGTGTTGCATTGTGGGAAATAACAGCTGTTTCCAACTGCCAAGCAACTAGAATCTTTCTCTGTGCATATGTATATCTATAATAAACAAACAAAAAAAAAAAACTTTTTGCCTATCACATAGTTAGGGGGTGTGGTTATAGATAAAGGCAGTATTTTTTCATGTCTGCCAGTAGTAAAGATGATAACATGCAAGCTGAATGTGGATCAATCAATATGAACAAATTACACGGCGAATATCAATCATTTCTTGATCTCTATTCTATTTAGTAACTTCTCACTTTGCAATGCATTGATTTATTTTTCCCCCTTTTTGCTAAAGTTCCTCTTTATGGAAATACTTGGTATTTTTGTCCTGTAATCTTTGAAAAGAGCTACTAGACTGCTTTACATACAATAAAGTCCCTAAACAACCAAGATCTCCCCCTGCTAGTACCGAATATCTGAGTATAGTAAGGATTCCTGCGTTCCCCCATCTGTGCCCCCTTGCTTGGGTGGGCTAGTATAGACTAAACCTTTCCATAAGGCAGTGTGAGGAGAGACGTGGGTCACCGGGATGGACACTTGTGATGAAGTGATGGAAACAGCCTGCAGATCCAGCCGTAAATGTATGAAACGAGCCACCACGTCCCGAGCCAGACAATCAGTTCAGCGCAGACACCGGCGAGAAGGTTTATTCTGGGAAGTAATCCCTTTGTGATATGGAATAATTAAGCACCATGGCCCTCAGCCATACGCCGTATTACTCAACCCTTTCTGATCTCTGCATTCCGCCTGAGCCTCTTCCATAGAAAAGCAACGGGACGCTTGCCAACGCTCATAACAATTACACCACAAGATCGTCAGAGTCCTCCAAGCCATGTTCTTGACGCCTCTTGTAAGATAAGCCAATACAAAGTGGCACATAAATAAGGGGTGATGTCTACTGCAGAGGACTGCACAACTAGCGCTAGAGAAAACAGAGAATACAGCTCAGAAGATATACTTATGTCTAGGAGGCTTAAGGGGGAACTCTGGAATATCATTAGATAGACCATTAACCCTTTAGCAGTCAATTTATTTAGATGTTTGCAAGTGCTCCAGGCCAATTTATTTTAGCACTTTTTTATTTCCTATTTGTTACATTTGCTTGCTACTAAATAATACTGCCGTTATGTGTATTTATGGCCACTTGTCACTAAGGGGCAGTGTAAGACAATAATAGAGGACTTGTGTTTCCGTTTCTGTATTTTCTGTCAGGCCCCGTTCACACTAGCGTTTTGGCATGCAAACGGACCGGATCCAGATCGGATTAGGACCTATCCGGTCCGTTTGCATCAGGCTGCCATCCGGATCCGTGTGGTAAAAACAGCGAAATATAATAAAAAAATTGTTGGGGCCAGCAGAAGGGGCACCTGGTGCACCTGTAGAATCAGGTCCTCCGCTGTTTAGGCCTCACCTCCACCTCCAACATACTGCCAAACAGCTCCAGCACGTAAGGTCACTGCTGCTCCACTGCTGCCCATGTGTCCCCATCCGAAATGGCCGCTAGAATACACATAGGAAGTGGGGTAGAACGTCAGGTGTTTGTATCCTGTGTGTTCTGTGCTTTCCGTTCCCCATTGGTTTCTATTTCCGGATGGTGCAGTCAGGCTCCGGTCCGGATCCGGACCTGAAAAATAGCGCATGTTGGAAAAGTGTCCGGAGTCTGGATCCGATCTGGCTACGTTCTATACGGAACGTACGCGTGTGAACGTCCGCATAGACTTTGCATTGCTATGCGGAACGTATGTTCCGTTTGTACAGTATACGGTCCGGATCCGGACAGGGAACGCTAATGTGAACCGGGCCTTAGCAGGGAGAGATCTCTGGTACACTTTAATCATCTTTACTCTACAGACATAAAAAAAAAAAAAAAAAAAAACAGACAGCTCCAACTGCCATTATATATAACTAACCACACCCCTAACAATGCAATAGGCTGAAAGTTTTTTTTTTTTTTTTTTAATAAATGTACATATGCACAGAGGGAGACACTGGTTGCTAAAATTGCCGCACGCTGTCTCTGCACAGAATGTGTAATGGCCATTACTGCATCAAGATAAAGGAGAGATAATGTGAGGTTATACAGATAAAGGGGTTGGTTAATACTGGGAATACACGATGCGTTTTTTTCGGTTGATTTTGCATTTGATCGATTTTCGATTCGTTTTTCCGCTCAATTTCCCGCTTGATTCTCTTATCTTTTTTTTTTTTATCAATTTCCATTCACTTCAATGAGAAATTGAGCGGTAAAACAATTGAAAGTAAGATCGAGAATGTCGGCTATTATCTATTGAACCTCCTATCTGCCGAAATCGACCGAAAAAACGCATCATGAATTCCCAGCATTACAACACCAATCCTAGATCTAGCTCTATCTGTTTAGCTTATGAAACATCTCTCTTTTTCTGTCTAAAGGCTGTCACAATTTTCCCATCAGACCGACTGGTCAATTGTTCATTTTTGGCAAGTCTGATCTGCTCCGGATCGAGAGTGAGATCAATTTTGTGTAGTACTGATCTGAAGATCGATCCCATTCTCAAATACGTGATTAGGATCAGGCTCAGCTTCTTTCGCCGAAGCCTGAGTGGGTCCATGCTGCTGCGCAGGCTCAGCGTGGCTGCGCATCGGGCGTCTCAGCGCTGGAATGTCCTGGTGGAGGGGGGCGGGGCTAAGCTTCTGGAGGTAAATATCTAACTTACAGGTTTCCTCTATGAACCTAGGGGATCCTAGGTAATGTGGGCATTGCTAACCGATATAATGCACTTCTCCTGTCAAAGGTGCTATGACCGATTTGTGTATCCTACATAATAAAACCCATCTCTGCGTCCTCCTGTATCCGTGCGTCCGGTCCTGACAGTTTCCTGTCTGTGAACCTCATTGCACTGTGGTAAATAACGGCTTTTTCCAACTACTAAGCAAGCAGTGTCACCCTCTGTGCATAGAACTTTCAGTAATGAACATTCCGTACAGATCACCTGGAGGAACTAAAGGTGGCCACTAATGGTCCAATCTCTAGTGAAAAATCGTTCGAGCGGTCAGAAATTCTGATCGGACGAAAAATCGTTCACTACACCATCAACTAACCATTTATTGCTTCCTATCACGACCAACAAGAAAATCCATATTTTGGTTCGACGAAAATTCAGTTGGATGACATTTTATTTACTCATTCATAATCGATTGTGTCCACCAATGGAGATTATTTACAACCAATCTGATCAGAATTTCTGATCGCTCAAACGATTTTTTGCTAAAAATTGTAGCGTTAGTGGCCACCTGAAAGAGACACTGAAGCGAAAAAAATATGATATAATGAATTGGTTGTGTACTATGAATAATTACTAGAAGATTAGCAGCAAAGAAAATATTCTCATATTTTTATTTTCAGGTATATAGTGTTTTTTCTAACATTGCATCATTACACAACACTCAGTATTCAAAATGATTCTTTCAGAGCAGTCTGTGAACTAATGACCTCTCCTCTGGCAGAGAAAAAGAAATTTGTTCACTAAGGGCTCGTTTCCACTATTGCGGTGCAGAATCGCCTGGATTCCACCGCTGTTGAAATTCCATGAAATAGCATGCGGATGCGAATTTTTACGCGTTTTTTGCCGCGAATTCGCATGCGAATTTGCATAGGTGAGGGTATATGCGAATTTAACCATGTCACTGCCTGTTTGAATTACATTGGTACCTATGCGAATTCGCATGCGAATTCGCATGAAAATTCGCATACCATAGCCGCATGCGAATTTCCTATTAAATACATTAGCGGCGATTCGCATGCATTCCACTCGCAGGCGAATTCGTTGGCTCTTTTGTGCGTTTTTTTACCGCTGAAAAAAACGCACCTCAACAACGCTACAGTGGAAACAGGCCCATCCACTTGCATTACATGTGCGAATCCGCATGCGTTGGACGCATGCGGATTCGTGATAGTGGAAACGAGCCCTAACAGTTGAGATAATAAAAGTCAGAAAACATCCCTCTCCACGACTTTGAAAGTCCTGGAGCTTAATGGCATTTTTTGTATAGAGATAACAACTGGAGTTTCTTAACTCTTCCTGTACTGGAAACAATTAGACAGATGTATCTGATCTGAACCACTTAACGACCGCCTAACGCCGATAGGCGGTGGCTGGTCGTTAGTGGTTTTACATGGAAACGGCCGTTCGAGCGGCCGTTCCATGTCGGATCAAGGAGGGTGTCTCCGTGAACTGCCTGCGAGCCTCCGATCGCGGCTCACAGGCGAAATGTAAACACATACGGCGCTGCAGCGCCGTAAAGGAGATCGGCGATCCCCGGCCTCTGATTGGCCGGGGATCGCCGGCATCTGATAGGCTGAAGCCTATCAGAGGCGGCGCAGGCGGATATCCGTCCTGCGCCGCCGAGGGGAAGGAAGGGACGTAAGAGAAGAGAGGGAGCGCGGAAATCGCTGCGGAGGGGGGCTTTGATGATCCCCTCCCGCTAACCACAAGTGGCCGGCAGATCCATCAGAATTGGCCCGGTCCTTAAAGTGGTTAATGTTTTATTTCTTAGCTGTACTACACATACAAATCATATCAGAATTTTTTTTTCGCTTCAGTGTCTCTTTAAGGATTTCACCACTTGTGAAACTTTAGAATGTAAATCGGGGAGAGGAAAGCTTTTACAATGGGCAAACACTGACTAAATCATATATTATAAAACCCCTGTTCCTGTGTTCTTCCGTGTCCCTGCATCCGTTGTGCCTGGAGTACATGCGCAGCACCTGGGTGGACTTCGGACAGCGGTGGGGGACAGGTGCGCATGGCTATGCACGCGCAAGGGTCACGCCTGTGTGCTCATTGAGAGAGGGGTCGCGACCGTGGCCTAGAGCTCGGTTTTTAACGGACGGGCGTTTTTACTAGTAATGTTAATAATAAACCAAAGACTATTGGATTACTGCCTGACTGCACTGGAAGCTGTACTGTGCTGCCCCATTTTCTGTAGCTAAAAATAAAGAAAAGACGTTGCTCTCCATGTTCTGCAGCCTGGCATGCCCTCCGTCCAGCTCCCCACAAGCCTGCCCACTGCCTGTCACATTCCCCAGCCTTCGCACTGCGATTGTCAATTCACGCTGATCTCTCCGGCTGAATAGCACGCACTCAGCGGCGGGGGCTCGGGGCATGCTGGAACAAAACCTCCCTACAGCAGAAACACAACAGAGGCCCGGCTGAGCTACTCCCTGTGTAAACACCGTGCGGGGAGGAACCCGAGCTATTCGCCTTTCACACTGGTAAAAACCACATCCAACCATTTGTACTAGACAATTCGATACATCGTCTTTCTAGTGAGTGTATTTTGGCTTAAAGGACACCTGAAGAGAGAGGAATATAAAGGCTGCCATATTTATTTCTTTTTAAAGGGACTCCGAGCACCTCTCATGGGCATGCCTTTAAGACTCCGACCAGTACAGCAAAGTACTTAAAGGGAAGATCCGCGCAGACTATAAAAAACAAACTGCACTTACCTGGGGCTTCTTCCAGCTCCTGGTAGTTGATCGGTGCCCTCGCCGCAGCTCCTCTCCCTCCCGGTGTCCAGCGGTAAAGAAGCCGACCTCGCCAGGTCGGCTTCTGTGCGCTCCACGGCAGGGGGGGTTACGTGGTGTAGGGACGTCATCAGGTCTCTACTGCGCAGGCGCAGAACTACTGCGCCTGCGCGGTAGAGACCTGATGACATCACTTACACCACGTGACCCTCGCCGTGGAGCGCACATGAAGCCAACCTGGAAGCCAACCTGGCGAGTTCGGCTTCCTCACCGTTGGACACCGGGAGGGAGAGGAGCTGCGGCGAGGGCACCGATCAACTACTAGGAGCTGGAAGAAGCCCCAGGTAAGTGCAGTTTGTTTTTTATAGTCTGCCCGGATCTTCCCTTTAAAGATGCATTTTCCTTGACCTTCCTGTAGCTTGTGCTCTCCTCTTTCATTTGATGCCTGAATCGCCAGTCTACACCATATAGTTTTCGTTCGATTTCAATTTAAAAATCGTGGCTGCCATCTTGGCTATGTTATAACTTCCGGGTCACCCCTATCTTCTCTATTAGAGAAGTGCATCACTGAAGCAGGAAGAGGAAGTGACACGCAAAGCCATTGCAAGAGGCTCCTCCAGACAGGTCATAGCACAACTTTGTTGGAAGTCGTCTGTCTTAAAGGCATTCCCATGAGAGGTGCTCAGAGTCCCTTTAAGAAAATCTAAGAAAAAAAACCCTCTGGGGGTACTTACCTTGGGGAGGGTAAGCCTCTGGATCCTAATGAGGATTTCCCCCATCCTCCTCCAACCCAGCGGTCCAGCGCTGGAAGACCCTGAACACCAGCGAGGTAAATATTTATGTACCGCGATCCAGAGCAGGCGCAGTAGAGCAGACCCGATTCCTGCCTGAGCCCAATTGGCAGCTGCTACTTCGCCTGCGCTGGATCGCGGTAGGTAAATATTGATACCAAGAGAATAGCTATCAGCACTTTGGCCCAGTTTTGGGAGCAGAGAGCAGATATTTGGCCGGGTGCACACCAAGCGGATTTTGTATGAGATCCACGAGCCGCATCAGCCAGTGAAAACGCTTGGCTATTGTATTTCAATGTGTGGTGCACACCGGCGGTTTGAGGTTTTTTAGCAAACGAGCAGCAGGAGGCGCGTTTGCAGCTTTGCAAAAACCTTAAACCGCCAGTGTGCACCATCCCATTGCAATACATTAGCCAAGCATTTTTCCAGGCGGATGCGGCCGGCGGATCGCTCCAAAAACCGCTCGGTGTGCACTGGGCCTTTGTGTGGAAAGTGAAGCAGCATTCTGGGAGATCTTTTCTACTGGCTTTAGAACTCTCAGCAAACCAACATTCTGCAAAGATCACCTGCCAGTACTAAAGATGTTGCAATTTGTGATAAATTACATAGAGTCAGAGAGAGGAAAGATTAGACAATGGGCAGGCACTGACTGAATATTTAATAAATGAATATTGGAAGAAAAAAAAAGAACACTATGAGCATTTAGTTTTTCTTAAAATTGCTAGTGTTTCTAAAATTGCTGTAAAGGTGCTTGTGTAATGAAATCCTGTGTAAGTGTTCCCACATGACCGATGAGCTTTTTTTCCAATGGCAAATGTGGGTCCTGCACAATTTTCTGGGGGATTGTGCTACAATGCAAGGTTTAAAGAGACACTGAAGCGAAAAAAAATATATGATATAATGAATTGGTTGTGTACTATGAATAATTACTAGAAGATTAGCAGCAAAGAAAATATTCTCATACTTTTATTTTCAGGTATATAGTGTTTTTTCTAACATTGCATCATTCTATAATATGTGCAGATTACACAACACTCAGCATTCAAAATCAGTCTTTCAGAGCAGTCTGTGAAGTAATGACCTCTCCTCTAGCAGAGGAAAAGTAAACAGTTCAATTACAGTTGAGATAATAAAAGTCAGATAACAGCCCTCTCCACGACTAACTTAGTCGGAGAGCTTAATAGCTTTTTTGCATAGAGATAACAACTGGAGTTTCTCAACTCTTCCTGTACTGGAAACAATTAGACTGATGTATCTGATCTTAATGTTTTATTTCTTAGCTGTACCACACATACAAATCATAAAATCATATTTTTTTTTTTCGATTCAGTGTCTCTTTAAGAAAAATCACAAATTGCTTTAGAATTGCTTCAAACAGTGATTTTGTGAGTGTTTTTCAAGCAAATTTGCTGGGTCAGAGTGCTCTTCCTGTTTGCACACACAAAAAACGCAAAACAAAAACGCATACGAAATCACTTACAAAAATAACACAAATCGCAAAAAAAAAAATTGCCAGGAATCACTTAAAATGGCTCACAAAAGCGCTTAGCGCTTGTGATTTGTATTGTGAACTAGGCCTTCTATATTATGTTACAGAATGCTCAGGAGGGGGAATTCTGCATAATAAACAGCTGTGCTAAGCTATAGGAAGTGTTTCTGATGCCAAAACTAAGATATTTCACTTAAAAGTGGGTTTCCTAAATAATATACTGCATTCTATTGTGTGCTGTTATGGTTCCTCTTTAAAAGAGAATTGCACAAAGTATCAGCGGCTTGTTAAGAGTAACGTCTCTGTTACATTAAGTAACTATTATTGTTAATGTTATCCGCCACAAAACATCTGACTGGTGCTCAGAGTCTGCCTGCAGTCAGCATTCCGACTTTCAGTTGAAAGATAGCTTGATGGACACATCCAAAGATAAAGGTCACCTTGAAGAACAATAGACTTCGGAGATTTACATTTTTCTAACCCTCCCTTGCAAGCTGCTTTCTGTGAGTGGAGATGCAGCTCACCATCCCACCCAATCAGGACATGGAAGAGGGGGCATCACTGATGTAGTTAGACTAGAGATGCTAATGGCTCTGAGATGATGCCAATGTTATGTTAATTGTATGCAGCTTGGAAGTAGACCAATACTAACCATCAAGCAACTACATTAACATCAACTCGAAATTATTAGCATGTCATTGATCACCTCTAAGCTGGCCACAGTGCACTAGTGACAGGAAATGACAACTAGGGACTTCTGCAAAGAATAAGCCCAATGGGGCCAATGTAACTCCTGAGTCTCATGTATCCCTTTAGATGTGAATATTCCTTTTCTCATGCAGATGAAGCTCTCAGAAAGCCAAAGTGCTGAAGATGGAGAAAAGGATGAGGCTTTTTTTCTGCAATGGGGTGGAGATATAAGCAGGAACCAAACGGGGCTCTGGTGAGTTTTCTTACACACACCACATACCAGGGCATTCTAACGTTTCAGAATTGGTGTGTTTTTTTTACACAACAGGCGCACTTTAAGACTAGAACAAGGGATGCCAACAAGTAGATGGAAATTTCAGGATGTTCTGTACACCAAACACTGTACTGTTGTCATGGTTGCAAGTTGTGAAATTTTTAACTTCCTGTCAAATTTCTCAGATTCTCTGTGGCTGTAGATTAAAGCAGGAAGCAATTTTTTTTAATAAAATAAAAGGATAAAATTACTTCTATAGTACTGACTATTATTGTATAATTTTTTAATGTAATTTTTTTGTTTAAAGTAGAGTTTCCCTTTTCGCATTCACAAAAAGCTCTTCTATAGTAAGCAGGGCCACTGCTGAGTCCGGCAGGCCCTGGCGTGACTTGATTGGGAAGCCATTTTACTATTCATCGCACAAATGTGGGTCTGTTTTTACCCCGCGGCTCTACAAAGCGATTTCCATCCAGGCCTGACACAATCGCACTCCAGCCATGGCAATCATTCAGAAATCATTTTTATAAACATATGGAGACGTTCAATACTCGCCATGAGTCATCGAAGAAAAGAAAAGCAGACGTTGTTTATAAGAAACGTGAAACTCCAGAGAAACGGCTCGTCTGATGAGACCAAACGGCTGGCTATGTAATAAAATGTAATCGTCTGTGCAGGAGGATGAATAAAATATACTCTACAGGGCTTCCTCACCCCAAAGGCTTGTATATTACTGCAGAATACTACAACAGTTAGAAGAAAGACTTATTAAGGGGAACTCCGCAGATCAGGGTGGACCTCATGCAGGGCTGGTTTTACATTTCAAGGGCTTATAGGCAAGGCTGGATTTCTGGAAAGGTCACAAAGGCCAGGGTCTGGGTTGGCTGTTGCTCATGGGGTAGGCGGGACATGGAAGAGGGGGTGAGTCGGAATCCAAGAAAACCGGTTTCACATGGAACAGGAGTCACAAGAAAGTTCCCCTAGGGTGCAGAAAAAGTATAACTTTGACCTTCCCTGTAGGCAGGCAAGTCCTAGTGCCTTAAACCCCACCCATTAATGACCCACCCCAAGCCACACCCTCTGTCTGGACAGAGAACGGAATACAAAGCTGAATATTTGTGGAATGCGCATGAGAGAAAGGTGAAATTGATGGGGCTGGATGACAAAGACAGTGCAAAAAAGGCATCTGTATGCTTTATATGCACACAAGGTTAGGAATTTCAGCTGTGAATTAAAAAAAATTGCTCACTTAAACCAAGCAGCAAGCACATTCCTATTATGGCACATTACGGTATATCTGTGCATTTACCCACTTACATCTCCATAGACTCTCCAGGGAAATTCAGTTTATGCCCTCCCTTGTGAAGTCTGAACTATGGGGATGATACAATCACAGCAGCTGTGGCCACGCCCACAAAGGCTGAAAGCTGACTGATATATTTAATATCTGTGCCCTGAGAGGAACTTTATCGTGAAAAGTGCTGCTACAGTTCTGTTTCTATTCTTGCTGAAGTTATTTAAGTCTAAATTGACTAATAAGAACAGAACAGTGTGTGACATTCATATGAAGTATGTTTCTTGCCAGACCGATAATCATGTGGCAACAGTTATATTCTGCTAATAAGCTTGGCAGGGGGAGTCATTTAAAGCAGAACTCCTGCCAAAGCTTTTTTTTTTTTTTTTTTCCTTTTTGGACATTGTAAAGAACATCTATTAAATTGTATTGCTGTCTATGTTACAATTAGATTGATTCACTATTACTTCCTGTCATCAAGAACAGAAAGCAGTTAAAGTGACCCTGAGCAGACCCTTAAAGAGGAACTCCAGTGAAAATAATGTAATAAAAAAATGCTTCATTTTTACGATAATTATGTATAAATGAATTAGTCAGTGTTTGCCCATTGTAAATTCTTTTAAATCCCTGATTTACATTCTGACATTTATCACATGGTGACATTTTTACTGTTGGCAGGTGATGTAGCTGCTGCTTGCTTTTTTGGCAGTTGGAAACAGCTGTAAACAGCTATTTCCCACAATGCAGCAAGGTTCACAGACAGGAAACTGCCAAGAGTACGTACTCAGAATTTCTTTGTGGGAGGGTTTTCACCACAATATCAGCCATACAGCGCCCCCTGATGGTGTGTTTGTGAAAATGAATAGATTTCTTATGTAAAAGGGGGTATCAGCTACTGATTGGGATAAAGTTCAATTCTTGGTCAGAGTTTCTCTTTAAGAAAACCAGAGCTGTTAGAATACAAAGTATCTATCAATACTTACCCGGGGCTTCCTCCAGCCCCATAAGCACGTCTGAGTACCTCACCGTCCTCCCGCAGTCTGCCGTTCATCTGCAATAAGCCCAGGTAACTGGTTCATTTGCACCAGTCGGGGTCTTTTGCACATGCGTGATCGGGGAACGTTCGTCCTCAGGGGAATGACGCTGGATCCATCTTCCTCCAGTATTTAGCGAGTGAGTATTTAGTGAGTATTTAGCTTAAAACCGGCCTAAACACCCAAAATACTGGAATATAATCCCAGGTCTATGAGAGTAAGGAGATCCCAGTTATGAAACATTATATAAGCAAGCCCTCCCTTCCTTGCTATCTGCTTTATATCATTTGGCGGAATGCAGTAGTAATACTATAATGCAATCATCGGATGCAAGACTTTATTTCTGAAAACCGCGCTTCCTGACTGAAATCCCCGGCTGAGACACACCGATAATTACTGATCAGGCTGCCTACAGCTTCTTAGGAAATGGAATATCCCAACTTGTCTGTATAATCCACTCTGCTGACACAGAGGTCAGGAAGCAGAGGATTCTGGGATGAGGCAGTTCATGAAAACAGGCCTGAAGCCTTGGCGATCCCCCTTCCACCAGCATCTGCTTCACATTTGGGTAAACTCCTTGCAGCCTTCATGGGTCTGACGTGAGTTTATTTGGCTGGCGGTGTTAACATCCATCAGACGCACTGACCTAAACCAGTTATGGGCAAACATTGCCAAGAGTGATGTCACCATTCCCAATTTCCCATTAAAAACTGTGTGTTCTGTGCTATAAAGCTGTTTTTATTGGGGAGATCCCATAAGGTATGTCCCCAGTTTGAAAAGATAGAGTAGAACATTAGACACATGGAAATGCTGGCACTGCTGATGTTGGTCTTCAGCTGTACGCAGATTATCATGTGATCTTTTGAAATCAGTACGATCTGTGAGCTAGGTGCTATATAGGGATTTATTGCGTCTGTGTAATATAATATGCAGCCAAGTCTATGAATCCATTCAGTGCTGGCTTTTGGCCTGAGTGGTCGCCCAGGGCGCTACACAAAGTCAGGGGCACCAGCAGATGTTGGGGGCCTACCTAACATTGTGGGGCACAGCTGATTACCTGATCTGGGGGGAGGGGACATCTGATGGTAGTTTACTATGGCTAAACCTTACACTACTGTCACACAGAACCCTCACCCATGACGCCTAGCCCAGCTCAACCTTCCCCCCCCCCCCCCGGCACAAACTGCCTACCTGACGCCTAACCCTAAATTCCCCCCTGCACAAAGCACCTGACTTTAATCCGCCCCCCCACAAACTACCTGCCTGACGCCTAATCCTAACCCGCACCCCACAAACTACATACCTGACGCCTAACCCGCCCCCCACAAACTACCTGCCTGACACCTAATCCTAACCCGCCCCCCACAAACTACCTGCCTGACGCCTAATCCTAACCCGCACCCCACAAACTACATACCTGACGCCTAACCCGCCCCCCACAAACTACCTGCCTGACACCTAATCCTAACCCGCCCCCCACAAACTACCTGCCTGACGCCTAATCCTAACCCGCCCCCCACAAACTACCTACCTGACGCCTAATCCTAACCCGCACCCCACAAACTACCTGCCTGATGCCCAATCCTAAACCGCCCCCCACAAACTACCTACTTGACGCCTAATCCTAACCCGCCACCCACAAACTACCTACCTGACGCCTAACCCGCCTTCCACAAACTACCTGCCTGACGCCTAATCCTAACCTGCCTTCCACAAACTACCTGCCTGACGCCTAATCCTAACTCGCCCCCCACAAACTACCTGCCTGACGCCTAATCCTATCCCGCACCCCACAAACTACCTGCCTGATGCCTAACCCCCCCCCCCCCCCAAACGACCTACCTGACGCCAAACCCTAAACCCCTCATCCACAAACGATCTGACGCCTAACCCCCACAAACTACCTACCTGACGCCTAACCCTAACCCCCCCCCCCCCCCCGACTACAAACTATCTGACGCACAACCCTAAACTCCACCCCTCACATAACCCCCCGCCTGCACAAACTACCTCCCAGCAGATTTCTAACCCCCCTGCGCAAACTACCTACCTGACGCCTAACCCTAAGCCCCCCACACAAACTACCTACAAGACGCCTAACTCCCCGCCCACCATGTGCAAGTTCCCAAATTACCCCGCAATGCCGATATTTCAATAGGCGCCTCCTCTCTACTCTCTGCACTACTCTATCCTACGAGTGTATTTATTGTGGAAAGGCAACAATCTGTTTCATTTCTAGGGGCCCCAATACCTCATTCACTGTCGTTTCATATCTCAGGCTAGTAAAAACAGTGGGCGTGTATACAGATATATAAACACAATATCCATTTTCACATTGTGCCGTAATATTTTCCCTAACTCCTTCCAGGTTACTTTCTGGCCATTGTCCAAGCAAATGCAGAGCCAGACACGGAGCCAACAACATCTTCAGCTAACCCCATGAACGGCAGACCCCCTTACTTCATACAGCGAGGGCCTCTTGCGTCCCCCGGGCCTCACCCCACCGTCCAGACTCCGTGACTCACATCCTATCCAAGAGCCTTAGGAACTGCAGCAAACTGACACCTGCCCAGTATCTAACACACTCTTTCTGTATTCTTTCAATTGTCTGTTTTAAGTTTCCACATTTGTTTTTCTTTTCTCGTTCAGCTCTCTAGACAGATCTGGGGCAGCGCTCAGGAAATGGACTTTAATTCTTTGCATAATTCCGTCTGACATCTTAAAGGAACTGGTCATGAAACTAACTCCTTCTAGCACAGAGACCGTCTCTAGTGTAGGATGGCCAACATGATATCCAATCTCACTAATATTATAAATGCAAACGTTTGTATGTTTGTTACTCAATCGCGCAACAATGGCTGAACGGATTTGAATGAAATTTGGCACACACATAGTACATTACCTGGAATAACATATAGGATACTTTTTATCTCCATAATCCAAAAGTGGGTGGAGACAAATACAAATTTCAACGGGAAAATGTAAACTGAAGCCATTCTTACACTGTTAATGGCAGGGTTCTCAAACTTTGCACAGTTGGTCACTGGGTGACTGGGATTAATATTCAGAAAATATTCAAAATTCACCAATTTATTTTCAAGGGGAATATTTAATTGCTGCTATTCTTGCACTGTTAATGGCACAAGTCTCAACCCTTGTACAGTTGGGTCACTGGGTGACTGGGGTTCAAATTCAGAAAAGGGGTGCCACAAACAGCCAATCAGATTTGTTTCATTTCAATGCAAATTATTGATGCCAAAGACAGCAAAGTTCACAAACTCATTGAGTAATCGTGTGTTGGAGTTAGAAAAAGTGGGTGAAGCCAACACCAGCCAAACACATACCCGGGCAACACCGGGCCATCAGCTAGTGTAGACTAAATGGAACTATGTTGGAAATAAGCATCAAATACAATATTCTCTTAACATGATAAAATGCTACCAAGCCAAATGTGGATGGCAGATAAGCATATAGTAAAATAGGGGGACAAGAGCTCAATTCTAACTGATGGAGTCAAACCAATGACAGTTTGGATGCTGAGAAGGGTGAAAAAAGGCACCGGCAAGCCCCACCCCCATTCAGTACCTAACTCATCGTAATCCAGTGGCCAACGGGCCGGATTGTGCCTCTGGGATGTAGACCACCCCAAAAGCCTCTCTGGCAACTTGCATAGCTCCATCCAACTTCATATTACACTAGATCACCGCAACACCAAAAGGAGTAGAATGTGCCAGCAAAGAGCAAGGTGTGCTCCCAGGTGCCAGCCTCAGCCGCAGGTAGGCTGCATAGAAAACAGTCGGCATGGATCACAAAAGCGCCACCGCTTCTGGCAACATAACCACACATGTTACGTCACGTCGTAGCTCCGACCTACGCATTTCATTCCTAAGCAACTCCTCAGGGGCTCGAGAAGTTGTGCTCCTGAAGAGTTGCTTAGCAATGGAACACATAGGGCAGAGCTACAGAGAGTCATAACATGCATTGTGACATTGCCAGGCGCAGTGACGCTTTTAAGATACATGTCGATTGTTTTCTATGCAGCCTGCCTGCGGCTGACACTTGGGAACACATATTGCTCTTTGCCGACATATCCGAGTCCCCTAGTGCTGGAAAATTATCCGTATGCTTTAAATTCATCATCTACAGTATATAATCAAGTTACTTTGGATCCCCCCTCCAATCACCGTCCCCCACCGCGCGCTATACCTGTGGGGTTTCTGTTACGTATAGAAGCAGCATAGAAGCCAGAAAATACCTTCCAATACAGAGGAACAAGGTGTGATCCAGCAAATTCATCATTAGCTATGATGTCATCAGCACTTAATATGACATAATTGCTGTGTTAGCGCCCATGGAGCTGATGCTATCAACAGTGATAGACTGAGATCCCAGACTGCAGCCAAGCTGCTAATTGCATCCAGGACACACTGCGTTCCCGACACACACCTAATTGTGTTCATTAAATCATTCCACATGTCAACATAACATGCAAATGAGACAGAAATAGGATGGAAAATGAACGAGGTGTCGTCTTTGTTTGGCACCTGTGACGCTCAGCTGGAAGAGGATTAACTCATCTGCCACAATCTAATTTGGGTTTGACCCTGATGATAATGCTTTTTTTATTTTTATAAAATAATTAGTGTCTGTGTTTATAAATAATTCTTAATAGTATGGAAAGCACCAAGAAGCCACTGTCCTTCCTTGCACTAAGAAGAAGATATAGAAACTTCTTCAGCTGTTGAGGAACTAAAAGTCTCAGCATGCACTACCAGCACATAAAGGGTTAGAAATTGGGAGCAGGTTGGTTAGTATTACTTATAAGAAGAATGGAGGTTAGTTTGGGGCACTGGAGGAATGGAAGTTAGTGTTGGGCACTTGGGGAATGGAAGTTAGTGTTGGGTACTGGGGGAATGGAGGTTAGTGTGGGGTACTGGGGGAAAGCAGGTTAGTGTGTTGCATTGGGGGAATGGAGGTTAGTGTTAGGCACTGGGGGAATGGAGGATAGTGTTAGGCACTGGGGAAACAGAGATTAGTGTTGGACACTGGGGGAATGGAGGTTAGTGTGGGGTACTGGGGGAAAGCAGGTTAGTGTGTTGCATTGGGGGAATGGAGGTTAGTGTTAGGCACTGGGGGAATGGAGGTTAGTGTTGGGCACTGGGGGAATGGAGGTTAGTGTTGGGCACTGGGGGAATGAAGGTTAGTGTTGGGCACTGGGGGAATGAAGGTTAGTGTGTTGCATTGGGGGAATGGAGGTTAGTGTTGAGCACTGGGGGAATGGAGGTTAGTGTGGGGTACTGGGGGAAAGCAGGTTAGTGTGTTGCATTCGGGGAATGGAGGTTAGTGTTAGGCACTGGGGGAATGGAGGTTAGTGTTGGGCACTGGGGGAATGGAGGTTAGTGTTGAGCACTGGGGGAATGGAGGTTAGTGTGGGGTACTGGGGGAAAGCAGGTTAGTGTGTTGCATTGGGGGAATGGAGGTTAGTGTTAGGCACTGGGGGAATGGAGGTTAGTGTTGGGCACTGGGGGAATGAAGGTTAGTGTGGGGTACTGGGGGAAAGCAGGTTAGTGTGTTGCATTGGGGGAATGGAGGTTAGTGTTGAGCACTGGGGGAATGGAGGTTAGTGTTGGGCACTGGGGGAATGAAGGTTAGTGTTGGGCACTGAGGGAATGAAGGTTAGTGTTGGGCACTGAGGGAATGAAGGTTAGTGTTGGGCACTGAGGGAATGAAGGTTAGTGTTGGGCACTGGGGGAATAGAGATTAGTGTTGGGCACTGGTGGAATGGAGGTTAGCATTGGACACTAGGGGAAAGCAGGTTCGTGTGTGGCACAGGGGGAATGGAGTATAGTGTTGGGCACTGGGAGAATAGAGGTTAGTGTTGGGAACTGGAAGAATGGAGGTTAGTGTTGGGAACTGGAAGAATGGAGGTTAGTGTTTGGCACTGGGGGAATGGAGATTAGTGTGGGGCACTGGGGGAAAGCAGGTTAGTGTGTGGCACAGGGAGAATGGAGGTTAGTGTTGGGCACTTTGAGAATAGAGATTAGTGTTGGGCACTGCGCAGAAGAGCAGATCTGATCGGATTCGGCTATTTCCGCCTTAACCCGAAAGGGGGAGCCGCTAGTTCACCTGCGCAGGATTGTGGCAGGTACATTTTTACCTCACCACTGTTGGGGGGGCTGCAGCGTTGGATTGACGGGACACCAGAAGACGGGGGAAGCCTCGTTAGGATCCAGAGGCTTCCCTCTCCCGAGATAAGTACCCCCAGAGGTTTTTTTTTTTTTTTTTTACATTATAGATTTTCTTTAAGTGCAGCAGAGCCCACAAATAGCCTAAGAAGTTGGCCTTTACCACTGTGAGTACTACCAGCGATTCATGATAGCTGGTTGGGACTGCTGTTTAGTTGAGTTACAGATAACCAGCACCAGGATTGTACTTTGAAGAGGTAATAGCTACATTTAATGCAATTTGATTTGGAAAGTTTGGCCAAACTTTGACTTCACCCATATTTAAACATCATCTTGCTTTTTTTATGAGATCAGAGTTCTTTGTTAAAGGGTTAATGAATCCCTTCTCCACCCCAAGTCTAGCTCCCCCCCTCCATCTGCTTCTGGTTACTGATGTGAATCTGGGCCCTCTCCCTGCAGCCTCCAGCCCATGGAGAGGAGGTTAAAGGCGCTGTGTGTCAGGACTTCCCTGCTCCCGGCCACACACTTTCATGCATCACTCAGCAGCTGATCCAAATATGAAGCAGATGTTAACTTTTCAGAAAAGAATACTCTGCAACATATAAAGCAGCACTGCTCCCTTTTATATATAAATCAGTCTATGGGTATTCTCCCTCTCGCCGAATCCTCAGACTGCAATGCTCGCTCATAGAAGGGTGTATTGCTGTTGGCTGCTATAGTTTGCACAATATCCTATCACAGCTGAAATTTGATTGCTTGCTATTGGCACTGCAGACTGTCTTTTCATCCAGGCTGCACAGCTCCATCCTGGCCCCTGCCGTTGTTCCCCCCCCCCCCCTCCACATAGCACAGAACACTTGCAAGCCTAACGGCTAGCAATATGTCCGCATAGCCTTGGCACTGCACTGTCGCTAAAGGGATCATGACCCAATCCCTGCAATGCAACGATCATTGTATGTGTGAATGACACTAATGGGAACCAGAGGTTAAAAGAAAAAGCCAGATACTTACCTAAGGAGAGGGAAGGCTCTGGGTCCTAATGAGCCTTCCTTTTCCCCTCTCGGGTCCCTCGGTGCAGCGCTGGCTCCCGTGTTTGAATCCCCTGCTGCGGGGGACTTCGGGAGCCTCCCAAGTCCTCCCGATGACTGCGCACGCACGAGTGTGCGAGAGAGGGTGCGCAGTATGCACAGTATGGAGCAGCGCACGCACGAGTGTGCGAGAGAGGGTGCGCAGTATGCACAGTATGGAGCAGCACACGCACGAGTGTGCGAGAGAGGGTGCGCAGTATGCACAGTATGGAGCAGCGCACGCACGAGTGTGCGAGAGAGGGTGCGCAGTATGCACAGTATGGAGCAGCGCACGCAAGAGTGTGCGAGAGAGGGTGCGCAGTATGCACAGTATGGAGCAGCGCACGCACGAGTGTGCGAGAGAGGGTGCGCAGTATGCACAGTATGGAGCAGCGCACGCACGAGTGTGCGAGAGAGAGTGCGCAGTATGCACAGTATGGAGCAGCGCACGCACGAGTGTGCGAGAGAGGGTGCGCAGTATGCACAGTATGGAGCAGCGCACGCACGAGTGTGCGAGAGAGGGTGCACAGTATGGAGCAGCACACGCACGAGTGTGCGAGAGAGGGTGCGCAGTATGCACAGTATGGAGCAGCACACGCACGAGTGTGCGAGAGAGGGTGCGCAGTATGCACAGTATGGAGCAGCCCGAAGACTTTCCGAAGGTACCTTCGTCTGGTGGAAGGAGCAGTATTTGACCAATTTAGTCAAATACTGCTCCAGGGACAGCATTGCACCGAGGGCCCCAAGAGAGGAGATGGAAGGTTCACTAGGTCCCAGAGCCTTCCCTCTCCTTAGGTAAGTAACTGGCTTTTTATTTTAAACAGCAGTTCCCATTCACTTTAAATCCTGTCAGGTGCATCTCTGCAGAATGTTTGTTTACCGAGAGTTCTATGCACAGAGGGAGATATTGCTTGCTTGGAAGTTGAAAACTGTCAGGAGCATGGTCATGACATCACACAGTGCGAGGGGTTTCACCACAATATCAGCCTCACAGAACTCCTGATGATCGATTTGATAAAAGCTCAAGATTTCTTATGGGAAAGGGGGTATTGGCTACTGATTGGAATGAAGTTCAATCCTGGGTTAAAGTTCCTATTTTAGAGCAGAATTCTGGTTAATTCTATTGGGAGGAATGTAGTTAATAAGTTGAAGGACAACTGAAAGGGGAACTTCAGCCTAAACAAACATACTGTCATCAAGTTACGTTAGTTATGTTAATTAGAATAGATAGGTAATATAATCTCTTACCCACCCTGTTTTAAAAGAACAGGCAAATGTTTGTGATTCATGGGGGCTGCCATCTTTGTCATGGAGGCAGCCATCTTTTTGGTTGAAAGGAGGTGACATTTAGGACCATACCGATCCCCGTCACCAAAGGCCCGATACAACACTTACAAACCCTGATACAGCGCTTTATCTGGAGGAATCGGAAGGCTAGGATCAAATATCTGACATTAGCCAGACCCAGAGATCTTGGAGGCCTCAACGCCCCGCTGCTATTTAATTACTACAAGGCTGCCAGACTCACCCAGCTAGCCAGTGTCAATGCCCCTACCGAGACGGCTCCTTTGTGGGTAGAAATTGAATCATTGCTGGTAGCCCCCTTCTCCATGGTAGGACTCATGTGGGCCCGTAATATACCTATTCAGAAGATATCAAAAGTCTCACCCATCTCAGCATACGCCCTAAGCTTATGGTCTAGAACTAGGCAACTCTACTCTTTGCAATCTCCCACTTCACTAATGAGCTCCATACTTGGCAACCCGGATTTCCCTCCAGGGTTAAAGTTAGCGCAATATAAATGGTGGACTTATAATGGATTAACCAGAGTGGGTAAATTCTTACTGGCCTTCAAAATCTGCACTTCAAAACACTTCTGCGAGAAATACAGAGTACCTCGGGAGGAGTGGGGCAGACTAGAAGAGATATTCAGATACCTGGATACCATAGATCTGCATAGGACGATTCTCACTTACTCTCCCTTCGAGATTAGATGTAAGAGTCGGCCGATTGATAGGGGGTTTATATCGGACACATACGCCATACTCTCTCAACCGGTTCTGGATGGGAAGATTAAAGCCCAGCTGGACTGGGAGAGGGACTGTGGGTTTGAACTATCAGAAACTAGATGGGCTCACTGCTCCACAACTTTAACACGTGGATCCCTGTTCTATTCATCCATAGAGACTTCCCTGAAGCTGCTTCACAGAACTTACCTCACCCCATATAAATTAAATCTCTTCAACCCTTCATCAACAGATCTTTGCTTCCGTAAGTGCAACCAAATTGGAAATTTATGGCACACATGGTGGGCCTGCCCCATAGCACAAAGATTTTGGAAGGCTATTTGGGCCAAGATCAAATTGATCACTAACATCCAGACGGATTTAGACCCCTCTGTGATACTACTTGGAAATAGACCAGCCCCAATCAAATACGCTCTGCACAAATTTATTCAATTTGTAATGGCACAAGCCAAGAGGCACCTGGCACGCAATTGGAGAGGGAGATCTCTGTCTGTTGAGGCAGTCTTCAGGGAACTCAATAACACCATGGCTTCGGAACACATAAGGGCCAAAATTTTTGATACCATGGAAAGCTTTTATAAGGTGTGGGATCTGTGGATAGACTGGCAAGAGAACCTGGGCCTTTCACATGTTCTCCATGTCTTTTGACCCTTGAATCCATTCAGGGAGCCCTATGATCCTATGCCTCTACATATCTTTGCTCTTCCTCTGACACTATGAAGACATCGTGCGGGATTGCGTGACGGGGGGTGGTACCACGGCTGTTTTATCCTGAATGTGAAGTTATGCTAGCTCAACTCGTATTTTTCCCTTTTACCTTTTTTCCCTTTTCTTCCCCCCGGACGTCACCTATGGCATGCTGTGGTATCTCCACTCTAGGTGCGTCCCTGGATCCCATCCCTTTTCCCCTTCTTCTTCCTGTTCTTTCCCTACCCCTATCCCCCAAATAGCTGATAAAATTAGGGTTAAACAATCTGGGTTATAGTTATGATACATGTTTAGGTTACAGGGTTGAAATCTCGGATTGGCAATGACTTGCTCACATGGCTAGATATTATTTGCTACTCCCCGCATGTGGGGAATATTTGAACGTATTTGTTTTGTTCATGTGATTTTACTTTAATAAACACCCTTGAAACGAAAGGAGGTGACAAGGAGCATGAGACACAGTTCCAACTGTCCTGTGTCCTGATAACCCCTCCCAGCTGCACACACTAGGCTTCAAATGTCAAATTCAAAATGTATAAAAAAAAAAAATTGCACCAAAACAGCAGAACGAGAACAACAACATCAGAAATCCCATCATGCTTTGCACAGCATCAGGGGAAAAAAGCCCGGGCAGTTTTCTTCTGTGCAGCTAAAAATGAGGCTTGTATAAGAGAAACAAAGTTCTGATGCTGTGAAACTGGTAAAGAAACACAAAGCCTTTTCAGTTCTGCTGAGTCGATTTTTAGTCCGGAGGTTCACTTGAAGTGAGAGGGATATGGAGGCTAACTTTTTTTTCCTTTTAAACAATGCACATTACCTGGCTGTCCTGTTGATCCCCTGCCTCCAATACTTTTAGTTATACAGTAGATCCTGAACAAGCATGCAGATCAGAGGTTTCTGACTGGATTAGACACATGCTTGTTTCAGGTGGGTGATTCAGACACTACTACATCCAAATAGATCATCAGGATGCCAGGCAACTGGTATTGTTTAAATGGAAACACATATGGCAGCCTCTGTATTTATTTATATTTAACCACAATGCCCTATGCCTATATTTGCTGGTGTTATGCCACTATCTATATACAACAGTGGTCTGGCGAAGCTGAATATTGCTCCGCCTACGCCCACAGTGATGTGGCTACCCGCCCACTTTCCCATTCTCTCTCAGTGAAGGTAAGCAGAAAGCTACATCACTGTAAGTCCAGGGATGGGAGGAGCAACATTTAACTTCCAGGGCACAGCTGAACGTCCTCTCTGCAGTCGGGTCAGATGCTTATTTTCACTGTGGGTTGCTGGCAAAAAGGGGTCAGCATTCATGGATCAAAGTAATGTGATTTAGAGGACATTTATATAAGCTCTCCAGGGCATATTTAATTTACAAATTTCAATTTTATTTCAAATTTGCTTTAAAAAAATGTATATAACCTATATTATTGATACGCAAGCCCATCTGTAAGGAAATGTCTTGTCATAATGTTGTAGAACTATGAAAAAAATTCAAAACTTGCTTCCTGGTGTCCATTACTATCATGCAAACCTCATCCTCCTACTATACATAGGAATGAGCATAGCCCCCTACCTTGTGGCTTGGTCAGCAGTGTCTTGGTCTTCCACGTTGTAGACATGACCAGTCCAGGTGGAATGGTTCCCACCAACGCATTTCGCTGAGTGATTAGTGGAATTTTGCCGGGCTGTGCGGAAGATCTTTCTTGTTCGAGAGGGTCACCCTTATTATCTGGAATAAAGAGAAAGAAGACTGTTCCATTAACAAGTGATGTTCAGTAGGTAGTATTTTTGCTTAACATAATGGGTCATGAAGTTCACCAGAGAAGATCAATAAGAAGCATATTTTGTTGTGATCTTGCAACTCGACAAATTCTAATATTGATTGACCAACTTCCAAGCTACATAGAAAATGTTTTATCGAGTCGGGAAATTAACATCTCATTCATCGTCTCTGATGTTTAGCCATAATTGGTTCTCCCCAAAATTGTCCCTAGTCTGCGATAGGGACTTAAAACTATGGCTATAGTATTAATAGGGAGTATTTTGAGCGCCTCTGAGGACAGTCATTGACTTGACTATGTATTCTAGAGATTGCTGCAGAAGATGTCAGTACTATATGAATACATAATAATAGGGTAGGACAGTAGATGAGGACTATGGTAGGGATTAGATTGTGAGCTCCTCTGAGGACAGTCAGTGACATGACTATGTACTATGTAAAAATGCTGCAGAAGATATCAGTGCTATATCAATACAAAATAATAATAATATACATACTCACTTTTCCCCAGAATTTGCATGGCTGGCGTTGGGGTCTGGTGACCTTGCGGAGATGATACTAAGACTTCTGATGGCCTTGTCTTACCAGGAGAGAAAGGGAGAAGATCACGTGTTGCCACTTCTTCCTCACCTCCCACAGCCACTAGTATCCGCTCTGTTTCTGTTCTTGCCTTGGCTTCCAGTGTGACATCATCTTTGGTATTTGCAGTACCATGAGGAAGGTCAGACTTCTTTAACAACGGCCACAAGGTGGGCAGAGGAGTTGAGGGTTGGAGTTGGCTGGGTGTGTTCTCCTGACCTATTTCAACAACTGCATCCTGAATTTTCTTGGGATGAATAATGGAAGAAAAAGATGGGTCGTCAGTGTTGTTGTCCGCTATTTGGGCACCCTCAAGTTCTGCATTACTATCTTTCTGATAATGTTTTCCATCTGCATGAAGGAAGTCAGAATCTGCAGATATCACCTCATTACCTTCTGCTACAGCATCTTGTAACGTTGAGTAGCTATCTGTGGTCCTGAAGGCAGCTCGATACCTTTCTGTAGGCTGCATACCAAAAACCTTTGGGATGGCATTTTCATCAAGGAAGTTGTCCACTGCTGTCATTCTCTGGAATTCTGGTGGTGAGATCTGAGACATTTGTCCTACAGGGTCTCCTGGAGATTCTACAGAATTCTTTACCATAGTTTTCCTCATGTGTTCATCCCCACTCTCTATCTGAAGCTTCTGTATTGGGGTGAACGGTCCATCCTCACCCATGCGTGCGTCGGTCTGCACTGTCGTCAACGATGCTATGGTGGAGACTGTTAAAGGAGCAATGGTTAAGGTGTCCATTCCCACCTTTTTCATGCTTTCGTGTTCTACGTCATTCTGCAGAGCTTGATCTACAGTTTGAGAAGAAGGCTTTTCATTGACCTGTTCTGTCTTTTTGCCTTGCTTGGATATGACTTTCTCGTCTTTTGACTCTGAATCCAATTCAGACATTTTTGAAATAGTAGGGTCCATTTTAAGATGCATGTGTCCAGTTTCTTCTGAATTTTTCCCAGGTTTGCGTCTCAAATGGTCATGGCTCATTTTATTATATTTTTGTAAGTCGGTGTCCGGGCTTTTTCTACTTTCTTTTTGTGGAAATTCATTTGACATGTTTTCAACCGTGTCCTCCATGTTTTCTTCAGGTTCTTCCCCTAGAATACGGGCAGATGTAGAGGTCAAGCTCCTGACCTTTCCTGCTGGAGGATGGGTGCGATGAGCTTCTTCAGCCTTCCTGTCCTCCTTAAGGAAGATATTTGGATTGTCAAGATTCTGAACTTCCAATTCACTGTCAGAGATCTCGTCAGAAATATTCTTAAAAGATCTGTCCTGTTCATGAAAAACTTCTGCGTTGGCGACATCCACTTTCAAGTAACCCATCGAGGGCTTGATTACTACCAGAATAGTTAACAGTGCTACCGTGCAAATCTCTACTTGACTGGCCATTGTGTTCCAGGAGCAGCACCAGGCACCTCTTCGTCCCTTCCTACCTCTTTTAATGCGGCTTGTTACATGCAGAGGAATACACCCAAGGAACCTGGAACAAAAAGAAAAAAGGAAACTATTAATAGCTATGTTGATATATATATACACACAAAGGCACCTGAGATGTCTGTGAAACTTCTTAGAAAACTGAAATCGTACACCATTAACCAAAGTAGGAGTTGGGTAAACATTACAGATCTTTAGAAAAATGCCACAGACTATATCTCAAAGGATTCAGTTTACAAAGAATGTAGGGTATTTATAACATTGGATTTTATCAGTGTTATATGGCAAATAATAGCAAAAGAACAGCAACCGCAAATCATAATAGCATCAGAACAGCAAAAACATGACAGAAACCACTGCAGGACAATAAGTAACAACACAGGGCATTCTAAATTAAAATGTTGATGCTTTAGTCATCTCTTTTGTAAGATCCCTGAGAACAGCCTCTCCTGTAGGCCCGTATACGGGGCCCAGGTCCAAATAATTGTTTAATACCGTATACCGTCATACCGTGGTATTTTTTTGACGGTTATCATACCGTGGAATTTCATACCGTTGCAACCCTAGCGTCGGGTGGCAATAACAACCGTCACAGCGGTTTGGATCTTTAAGATCCCAGTAGACACCCAACTCCAGCACAAAGGGGTTGATCCACTATCACTAAAGCTCCCCTTGCTGCACGTTTAGCATGCCTTATCAGAGTCAATGAGCCTTATCAGAGTTAACATGCTTTATCAGAGTTAACATGCCTTATCAGAGTTAGGTCTCTTTCACAGTGCGATGTTAAAGTCGCACGTTAGAAAAAGTTTTAACGTGGACTAATACACAGCAATACTAAATCTGTGCAACATTCACAGTGCGCACATTGCGTTTGTTTGTAACGTGTAGCATTATTAGAAAGTGCTGCATGCTGTGTGTCATACACGTTATTAACTACGTTGGACTGTTTGCACATGCTCAGTAATGACCTGGAAGCATACTTTACATTGCCTGTATGCCTACAGTATGCGACGATAACATAGAGTTGCGTTTTTACATTTTTAGGACGTTGAGTTGTTAGTTTGGGTTGCGACTTTAATGTTGCATCAAAACGCAACGTCCCAGTGCTCTGCATGTAAGCACAGAAGCAGGCCCCCCTAAGCCCCCTCCCCTGATAGTGGGCTATAGTTACGCCCCTGGCCCTGGTGCCACATACTAGACTAATAGCTGATATTTGGCATCATTGTTCTAGGCAGCAGCTATGCAATAGCATAGCGCCAGCATTTGACTATTAAAGTGGTCTGAAACTCTGACATAACATTCAATAAAAGTTTGTTTTCCTACTTTTTATTACTAATACAGTTATATTTGCTTTTGTACACACCTAATATTGTTTACAAATTACAAGTTTCCAAAGTGTAGTTTTTTTTGCCCTGAAAGCTGGCATTGCATTTTACTATTTTTCTACAATGATGCCAAATATTGGCTATTAGTCTAGTATGTGGCACCAGGGCCAGGGGTGTAACAATAGCCCCCACTATTGGGGGGGAGGGGGCTTAGGGGGCCTGCTTCTGTGCTTACATGCAGAGCAGCGGAGTGTTGACCTTTTACCTGCTTCGGTTATTGTTAAGTGCATAGGACAGGGGCAAGAAAGGGAAAATAGTCAGGAAGAGGAGGTTAGTGTTAGGCATCAGGGGCTAACACTAACAAGAAGTTGTTTAGGGAGTGGGGATCAGTGTTAAAGTGTAGCCAAGCCGAAGCTCGGGTACAAAATGAGATACTTACCTAAATAGAGGGAAGCCTCAGGATCCTATTGAGACGTGCCTCAGTGCTCTGATGTTCCCCGTCGCTGAGCGTACCCCTCGAAAGTTTAGCGACAAGGCTTTGTTGCTAATCATATTGGTGCAGCTCCTCTTCCGGCAGCATTGCCACGCAATAGTGGACTGAGCCAGCCAGCGCATGCGCAGTAAGCCGAGCCGCGAGCTCCGCGCACGTGGGCTCGCACAGCTGTTGCACGACCATGCTGCAGGAAGAAGAGCTGTGCCGCCCCGATGTGAAAGGGGGGAGGGGCTGCGTTCAGCAACAGATGACATCGGACCACCGAGGGAAGCCTCAATAGGATCCTGCGGCTTCTTCAGGTTACTAGCTTTAAAGTAGTAGGATTAGCCATACCATGCCAGGGAAAAAAACACATATATATGTAGATATATACTTGATCTACTTACATAACACATGTATTGTACTGTCCACATTTTTATTTCAGTGAATGTTATATAGTAAATTAAGATAATTCTGTTCCTGGTGGGAACCATGTCTTTTGCCCACAGTTTAGGCTAAATCCTGATGTCATTTCTGCCCTTTACTTTTTTTTTCTTTTCTCTTCCAATCACTGAGTCGCCTCAGCCCTGCTTGTAACCACAAGTGAGAAGGGGACCGTGCTTCAGATAAGCAGCTAGGCAGGGAAATAAATGGAAGAGGGTGACTATATTATAGATAAAAAGAACCCACAGCATGCAACTGTTTGGCACTGACTACTAAAGGGCCAGTGCTCCTTAAGTATGTGATAAGTAGCTTGAGGGGGGGTTAGGCATAGGTTACTATGGTTACTAATGTTAGACTTAGGATCCGAAGACATAACAACAAATGTTGTTTAGGTGATACCTTCAATGACTAGCTGGACAAGACTTCTTTGCATGCTTTCAAAACTTTACGTTTCTTCAAGGATGAAACAGTACTGTACAAGATGCCATCCTTTATCAAATCACAGGGAATGGTAGTTTAGATTCTTTTGCAATTGTTTCAAAAATAGTTTATAATGATTGTATCAAAGTCTTTAAGTATTTGGCCAGTATAGGTGCCAGGGAACTAGTTGGAGAGTTTACACAGCATGCAGCTTAGGGCATTTTCCACCATTTCCCAGCCTTCCCAGTTAGACTCAAACTCATCCATTAAATAAAAAGTTTTGGCTAAAGTTATATTCGAAACATACTCTTTGGCTTGCTGCAAGGAACACATGTCTTTTCTCTGTACTGAAATGTCCTCCTCGCTCCCCCAAAAATCTGATCAAAGTTAAAATTACACAAGTAAACACAGGAATATTTCCAAGAGAGACAAAGCATGTGCGAAAAATGAGTCTCATCTTGAATCTATTTATTTCCAGGAGAGAAGGCCAAAGCTTATCCTGCTATGCCGTCGGGGGAGACATCTCACCCCAGATAAGACGTCCGACCACTGAAGGCCCAGCACGCTGTCTATTTGTGCGGAGCCTCGAGAATTTCTCTGACATTTCCTTTCCTCTGTTGTGTTTTGCCTAAATCCTTTCCTATTTCTGGGAATTGTAAGGCTAAATAAACACTCGTAGGAAGGGAAAGGGATGTTCCGCAGCCTATTAGAGAGGATGGAGGCCTTTCTTCTCTGATCTGCTTCAGCCATAAGCGCTATCTGCATACAGTTCGGTGTAAGTGTTATGTAGTCACCGCGGAGGATGGGTGGGGGGCTCAGGAGACCCCCACATGTTCACTGAAGAAATCTCAGCAGTATATGATATAATGCAATAAAGTGCATAAGAGTAAAAGAACCTACAATTTACCTCCCTTTTTTTTCACTGTTTTGTATCCGTGCATTGCATGCTGCAGCAGGTGCAGTTAGAGCCGGCCCATTTACTTTAAAGATGAACTTCAGAGGAAGAGGGATTGCAGGTGTCTCCCTGCCACAGACGGAGGATTACTTACCACCTGTTTCGCTGCAATCTGCATAGTGAGGGGCTCTGGCTACCTACACTGGGGGCACCTCTGACTACACTGCGGAGGTCATCTGGTGACCTATACAGGGGGGTTGGGGGCGGCTGCATCTGGCTTCCGATACTGTGAGGGTCATCTGGCTACTTATACTGAGGTGGTTAATGATATTACACCTGGCTATGTGCACTGCTGTGGTCATCTGGCTGGCTACATGTGGAGCACCTCTGACCAGGGGCGTATCTGGGTAATATAGAGCCTATGGCAAACACTAAAATTGCGCCCTTCCCCCCCCCCCCCCCCCCGGCCCCCCGTCAGAGCCCCCTCCCATCTAAAAGCAGCATCCGTTCTAGCGTACATGTGTTATGGTTGCCTATGTTTTTTGGCTCGGGATATTGCTGAAGTAACTCTTCTTATTTCATCTTTGTCCTCTCTTTTTCTAACACTAAGCCAAGTGCACCCTACATACATAAACTAAGTAGCCATGTTTCCCAGATAACAGAATTAATCTGATCTGAAATCTGAGTCACAGGGACAGGCATGGGGCGCAGCACAAGGACAGGAATGGCGCCCATGGTGCTGTGGCGCCTATGGCAGGAGCCATGCCTGCACCCCTCTAGATACGCCTCTGCCTCTGACTACACTGTGGGGGTCATCTGGCGACCTATACGGGGGTGGGGGATTGTTGGGGCGGCTACATCTGGCTTCCGATACTGTGGGGGTCATCTGGCTACTTATACCGGGGGGGGACTACACTGTGGGGGTCATCTGGCTACCTAAACACATGGGGTGGGGGGCTACATCTGGCTACCGATACTGTGGGGGTCATCTGGCTACCTGTATATGGGGAAGGACTTAATCTGGCTACCTATACTGCGGGGATCTACCCAGGGCTGTGGAGTCGGAGTCGAGGGGTCAGAGTCAGGACAATTTTGGGCAAAATCCACAGCCCTGTTAAAGAGACACTGAAGCGAAAAAAAAATGATGATATTATGATTTGTATGTGTACTACAGCTAAGAAAAAAAACATTAAGATCAGATACATCAGTCTAATTGTTTCCAGTGCAGGAAGAGTTGAGAAACTCCAGTTGTTATCTCTATGCAAAAAAGCTATTAAGCTCTCCGACCAACTTGGTCGTGGAGAGGGCTGTTATCTGACTTTTATTATCTCAACTGTAATTAAACTGTTTACTTTTTCTCTGCTAGAGGAGAGTTTATTACTTCACAGACTGCTCTGAAAGACTCATTTTGAATGCTGAGTGTTGTGTAATCTGGACATATTATAGAGTGATGCAATGTTAGAAAACACACTATATACCTGAAAAGAAAAATATGAGAATATTTTGTTTGCTGCTAATCTTCTAGTAATTCTTCATAGTACACAACCAATTCATTATATCATATATTTTTTTTCGCTTCAGTGTCTCTTTAAGTACTACACTAAGGAGTCGGAGTCTGAGCCATTTTGGGTACCCGGAGTCGGAGTCGTTGTTTCATAAACAGAGCAGTCGGAGTTGGAGTCGGAAGATTTTTGGACCGACTCCACAGCCCTGGATCTACCTACACAGGTGGGAGGAGATGGGGGTTAACAACATTAAATCTGGCTGCGTAAACTGCAGGGGTCATCTGGCAACCTATATTGGGGGGGCTACATCCATCACCAATACTGCAGGGGCCATCTGGCGACCTATATTGGGGGGGCTACATCCATCACCAATACTGCAGGGGCCATCTGGCTATCAATACTGGGGGCACTCCAGTTTCCTCCCACATCCCACAAACATACAAACAGGCTAATTGGCTTCTCCCTAAATTGGCCCTAGACTTCGATACATGCACTACACGATACATGCGTAGACATATGACTTTGGTAGGAATAGATTGTGGGCTTCACTGATAACAGTCAGTGACCTAAGTGCTGCATAAGATGTCAGCCCTATATAAATACTTAAAGGAATACTGTAGGGGGGTCGGGGGAAAATGAGTTGAACTTACCCATGGCTTTTAATGGTCCCCTGCAGACATCCTGTGCCCGCGCTGCCACTCACCGATGCTCTGGCCCCGCCTCCAATTCACTTCTGCAATTTCAGACTTTAAAGTCTGAAAACCACTGCGCCTGCATAGCCGTGTCCTCGCTCACGCTGATGTCACCAGGAGCGTACTGCGCAGGCCCAGACCATACTGGGGTTGTGCCATACACTTCTGGTGACGTCAGTGGGAGCGAGGACACGGCAATGCAGGCGCAGTGGTTTTCACACTTCAAAGTCTGAAATTCCAGAAGTGAATTGGAGGCGGGGCCGGAGCATCGGTGAGTGGCTGCGCGGGCACAGGATGTCTGCGGGGGACCATTAGTAGCCCCGGGTAAGTTCAACTCATTTTCCCCCGACCCCCCTACAGTATCCCTTTAATAATAACTATTCCCAACTATGGTTTCGTGCAACACCGATCCATGGCGTGTGCGCAGCTTAACTCTTCCCTTCCTGGCAGGCAAAAAAAACTGTGCCTTACAATGAGGTAAAGTATTTGTTTGTGTACTATCTGAAAAAAAAAGAAACAAAGACTGACAGTGTAAGTAATAGGGCGCGAATGACGAGCTGCTAAATGACACACTTACGCTCTACATAAAACCAACAATAACATGGGCATTAATTCCAGGCGGTGGCGAGAGGCACATGAGTGGCCTCATTTTCAGGCTCAGTAAACGCACTTGACCTCAGAAGGGCCTCTGTGGTAAGGAAAGGTTAACAGCTCACAGGGGACTTGATTAGAGATTCAGGATGCCGCAAAGTTAGTGCGATGACAGCAAGAGGACTAAACGACACAATTATTCACATTATTGAACTTACGGTTACGCGAGGCTGCGGCTCTCCATAATGCCCTCCGACAGGCTATTAACGATTTGTCTTTGTGTTTTTGAAGCTGCAGTTTGTGAGCGAGAAAAGCTGGAGACAGATAAAGGCCCTAATTGTGTGATCTTCTGGTTGTGTTGCTGCCCAGAAAGCGCAGCCAATGGTGACGGCCCGAGCCCCAGGCTTCGCACCCACTGCTACTATGGCTTGTTGCTTCAAACAAGCACTCTGGCTGCCCTCAGAGCTGTTATTTTTCTCCAACTATTTTTAAAGGAACAATATCGATGAACATGTTTTTTTCAATTGAGAGTTAATGTTTGGGAAGTGCTGCTAAGTACGGGTGTGTACATTTCACTGCCTATCTCTTTGTTTACTGTTATCTAATTCCTTTCACACTTTTCTGATGGGCTATTCTGATGGCAGACTGAGCCATGAGGGGAGGAGGGAATTCCCTCACAGTGCATCTGTTAACTCTGTGTGTGCAGAGAGCCCAGTCAGAGACAGGCAGAGCTTTCTCTCACAGAGAGCAGAGGAAATGTATCTTATGTGCAACATAAACATTTGTATGAATCCTGATACCGGACAGGCTTTTGCTTTCATATAACTCTACTTCAATATTACGCTGTTCTTAGCATGTCGGACTGCAGAGATTCACCTATGCAAATGAGACATTCCAAACGCAGCTAAAATCTACAGACAATGAATTACAGCTTTTGCCTCTATTTAACATGAAAAAATCCACGAGGGAACTGCACACCTACCCAGGAGGTGCTGGATCAGTAAATTGTCAAATAGTAGAATCCAGATGATCCGCACACTTCATATGAACCAAGTTCAAATTTTATTCAAAACATCGTGACACAAGCCATTCCATCAACCAACGATTCGTTTCGGGGCCACGCAGGGTCCCCTTTGTCAAGGCAGTAAAACACATTCTGTGTTTTACTGCCTTGACAAAGGGGACCCTGCGTGGCCCCGAAACGAATCGTTTGTTGATGGAATGGCTTGTGTCACGATGTTTTGAATAAAATTTGAACTTGGTTCATATGAAGTGTGCGGATCATCTGGATTCTACTATTTAACATGAAAAGCAGGAAAATGTTTACACAGCTACTTAGACATTATTTGTACATTGTCGTTTTAGAACACTTAGTTTAATAGTGTTCCTTTAAGGCCACTAAATTCATATCATGCTACGAATTAAAACTCTTGCGAATGCTATCTGCACGCAGTCCGGTTTACTTCAGTTTGGCATTCATGGTTTTTTGGTCTGTGGTTTCTGATGCAGAGATCACTAGGGATGCTCAGTTGGATGCCGCAGAAATGAAACTTCTGCATTTCCAATCGGAACGCGAAAAACGGAAATTGGATTTCTGCTGACATACCACATTACCGCAGCTCAGTAATTACAGCTCAGTCACAGAACTCGGAAGCATTGGAACAATCACAGAATGCAGAGTCAACTAGGAAGTATTTGGCCAATCAGAGAATGAAAAAAAGGACCCACCCAAAGACTCCTTGGAAATCCACAAAATCGGAAATCGGCATTGGTCTCCCAGAGTGTTCTGGGAGGAGGCAGCTGCGTGACATCATAGCCTATGTGCACGGCAGGGGGTAATGCTTCAGTATTGGAGCAGAGGCTCGGTTTATTTAAATCCTGGTCAAACAGCATCCAGTGCTGTTGCTCTATCTCAGTTATAGCCACAGCAGGTTGCCATGCCATTCTGGGTGACTAGGGAGTCGCCCTCCTGTCAGTCCAGGTCACTTCTACCAGTCCAGACCTCTCCACTAATCCTGTCCGTCATTCCAGTCTGGTCAGCCCAGTCTTTTGAGTCAGTCCTGCCAGTTCTCCCTTCCCACACTGTGGGGTTTACCCTACTATTCTTTTCATCACTGGTGGGGGCGGTCCCTGGGGTCATGTCCTGGGGGCAACTAGGCAGCGAAGTTGTCCCTTGTTAGAGGTGACGCCACATCATCCTTTGCCAGGTGCTCTGGTGAAAACCAGTGGTCACTTCAGTCTTCACACCCTGGGAGAGCGCACACACTAACCAACTGTGCCAAGATCAACAGGGCCTGAGAAATAAACAGCAATACAGCAAAGTCCCCGGTATCCTTTGCAGGGCATAAAATACTCACCGAATCTCCAGCGTGTGCCTTCCTGTAGTTCCTATCAGCTTTCTGGTGTTTTCCATGTACGGCTCGCAGCGCGTCACCTGACCCGTGTTGGGTCACTTGACAGGCTGGGAGCCGTACATGGATGACAAAAGTCGCTAGTAGCCAAAGGAGGGCTAGAAGACGGCGCTGGAGGCTCGGTAAGTATTTTATGCCCTACAAACCCCCCAAAGAACAGTCCCTGTTACCGCCTCAAACTTTTAGTTGCCCGATAATGATGGCTTTGTTAAATGTAAATACAGAAAGAGTTTCTGATGCTGAAACCAGGATAATTAAGATAAAATTAGGTATCCTGAATCATTTACTGCATATCGTTTTGATACCTCTTTAAATCAGTTGTGTACCCCTGACTTTGCCTTACATTTAGAGTTCTCCTTCTATATCTAAGCTATGGCGATGCTGTATATGTGAGCAGCTGATACTCTGAAGACAATGCGTGTGTTTTGCTTTATGAGTTCTCATGCCAACTATAGAAGATAAAACTGGCAGAAAGTGAAGTATTGATAATGATAAGAGCATGATTATCATCAGGCAGGGAATACAGATCAGTGCTGTGATGGCGGGAGAGACGTGCGTGCCTCTGCCCTCACTGAAAGCTGCAGGAAGTCATGCAGGGCTGTAAATAGCAGGAACATAGAACAATTTACCCTGAGCCGGCTAACAAGATTACTGCACGTCACATTCACTGCCTGTGGGGCGGAGGGGATCAAAACAACTCTACGGCTTGAGGTCCAACTCCAACTTCAGATCAAAATGCAACATCTTAGGCTTAGGACGCAGAATCGGGACTGTGGAGTCGGAACAATTTTGGCTACCTGGAGTCGGAGTCAGTTGTTTTATAAACTGAGGAGTCGGATGATTTTTATACAAACTCCATAGACCTGGTAGGTATTAGACTAAGGAGTAAGAGTCGAGGAGACAGGGTAATTTGGGGTAGTTTCATTAACTGAGGCATCAGAGACGGAGTTGGGTGATTTTTGTACAGACTTCACAGCCCCGTTCAATACATTGCAAAGTGAGAAGCAAAAAAATAAGATATATATATATGGTGGCGTAGCTAAGGAGCTGTGGGCAATCTTGGTTGTACAGATTTACCAAATCTATGTAGTATAAATTGAAAATATCTTGAATGATTGATTGGATAAACTCTTATACTACATGAAAGTGGTAAGATTGAACAACCAAGATTGTATGGTGTGTGTTGAGTCTAATTACGATCTATTTGAGAATAGTTAAAGATTTCTTGTGGGTAAGGAGGCATTGGCTACTCATTGGGATGAAGTAGTTCAATCCTGGGTGAAAGTTCCTCTTTTCTATTAGGAGGACTGTAGTTGGTAAGAAGTAAAGGAAAATAAAAAATGAGAGAGATATAGTTGCAAGTCAGGTAACAGCAGTGAGGAGGTCTACATGGGGGGTTAAAGAGAACCCGAAGTGGGTTTGAAGAATGGTATCTGCATACAGAGGCTGGATCTGCCTATACAGCCCAGCCTCTGTTGCTATCCCAAACCCCCCTAAGGTCCCCCTGCACTCTGCAATCCCTCATAAATCACAGCCACCCACGCTGCTGACAAACAGCTTGTCAGAGCTGGCTGTGTTTATCTCTATAGTGTCAGTCTGCTGCTCTCCCCGCCTCCTGCAGAACTCCAGTCCCCGCCTGCATCCCTTCCCTCCCTGCTGATTGGAGTGAAGGGATGGGGGCAGGGACCGGAGCTATGCAGGAGGCGGGGGAGCAGCTGAGACTGACACTACAGATGTAAACACAGCCGCACAGCACGGCTGTGATTTATGAGGGATTGCAGAGTGCAGGGGGACCTTAGGGGGGTTTGGGATAGCAACAGAGGCTGGGCTGTATAGGCAGATCCAGCCTCTGTATGCAGATAACATTCTTTAAACACACCTCGGGTTCTCTTTAAGGTTGGATATTCGGAAAGGATTCAAGGTAACGAAAAGTTAGGGTTAGGCATCAGAAAGGGGCTAACAGCAGCAATCAGTAGGGACTTACCTATTATGGGGATTAGTTAGAGTAATGCTGGTGACACTCTTGGACACGTGAGTGAGGATTGTTTTATCCAGTCTATTAGAGAGGGTGCAGTTGTGGTTTTCCAATTTCGACCTAGTAAAGGTTTTGTAGAGCTGAGAACAACTTATGTGACCCTTTTGTATATGGTATTGCTCAACCTGCACTATTTACCTTGTGCAGAGGAAGGCTCCAGATATAAGTATTATTTTGCAGAAGCATCTACATGCTTTAGCTGCCCGGAGATTACTTATAAGTTCCTCTGTAATAGGTGCAGTTCATGGAAAGTTTGCCTTTGTAAGCAGTTTTGCAGCGGTAATGTGATTTATGATATGTAAGTATAGGTGTCACTCTTTAGGAAGTAACACAAAGGCGTGGCACCCCATTCCCATTTCAGTTTACACAAGAAATAATTGAGCCCAGGTCGGCCGTCTGCTGTGTGGTTGTGTCACTTACGCCCCGTGTTGTTCTAGCCGCCGGGTCTGGAAACGGGGTTTAAAATAACAGTTAATGCAGATCTGGACTGATCCGACCACCGAGCGTGCTAACGGCTCCCAGCGCTTCAGTCGGGGGAGCTCTGGTTAATATAAGGTCATTAGCAGCATTATTCCCTGTAATAACAGGGGAGCAGAGGAGGAGGAAGGGTGGTGACTGACGACTCTGATTTTCACGAGGCCACAGTTATTTCATGTTCTGCCCTCTGGGATTGATTTACAAACAGCGCCGGAACACTGTGTTGCTCATAGCAACCACTTAGATCAAGGCTGTCCAGACCTCATGTGACCTCAATCCATGCCAGTGTTAAAGAGAAACTCCGACCAAAAGTTGAACTTTATCCCAATTAGTAGCTGATACCCCCTTTTACATGAGAAATCTATTCCTTTTCACAAACAGACCATCAGGGGGCGCTGTATGGCTGATATTGTGGTGAAACCCCTCCCACAAAGAAATTCTGAGTACGTACTCTTGGCAGTTTCCTGTCTGTGAACCCTGTTGCATTGTGGGAAATAACTGTTTACAGATGTTTCCAACTGCCAAAACAGCAAGCAGCAGCTACATCACTTGCCAGCAGTAAACATGTCACCATGTGACACATGTCAGAATGTAAATCAGGGAGAGGAAAGATTTTAACATGGGCAAACACTGACTAAATAATTTATACATAATTATTGTAAAAATGAAGCACTTTTTTTATTACACTATTTTCACTGGAGTTCCTCTTTAAAGGGATCCAAGTGGCTTTTTTTCTGCAGTTTGTCCTAATTTCTAATAGTTGTAGGAGCTGTCCTCCCCGCCCTTATTTAAGGTGTGAATGTAAGCGAGTGTGACTCTCTAAACTGTTTGAAGTATGATATATAATCCCCCCTGCCCCCCCCCCCCCCCCCCTCCTTCCTACTATTAAAGGGTTTTGTTTGCTCATTGCTACTGCTAATTACTGCAGTCCTTATCTGCCTGCTCTTTCTGTGGGCAACAGGCCAGGGAAGTTGAGCTTTAAAAAGCCTCTAACATGCATTTAAATGTGAAAAAAGAGGTAGAATTTATTTTAGTAATTAACCACACTGTTAACGTGCATTTTTAATGTGTTATTGAGATGCCCTGGGTGCTAAAAATTGTGCTCTGTACACTTTAAGGATGGACTGAGAAATGGAGAAATGGGTTCTAAATGGTGAACCACACCTTTCTTGATTCAGTCCCATCAATTAAATTGAGCCGTGCCAAAGATGTGTGAGGACCCAGGCCCCTGAGGATCGGAGTTGGAAAGCGGGGACTTAGATAGTGGCCTGAATGTGTGAAGAGGCCCGAAGGTGGCCTCTTTTGGGGGAGGCAAGTTGGGACACTGTGTTTGCTGGTTCGAATACCAGGATAGCCCTGAGGCCTCTTTTCACCCAGCAGCTAAACTGTTTGATATACGAGCAGTTCAGCCATGCATGGAAAAGAGGCCTAAGTAGGATTGGTGCTATAGGCTCACGGTCACTTCAAATACCCTTTAACCGGGTCCGTTAAAAATGGCGCCATTTATCGTAGTTAAAAAACGGCGCCCCATAGAGAACCATTATCACTAGTTATTTTTCGTTTTTGACAGCTAAAAAATGGCGCCGGCTTTAAAAACGATATTTATCGTTTATATTTATATTTGTATTGCTCCCAAACGATATTTATCGTTTTAACCCCTGCTTTGCTTCCGTTTGGAAAATATCTGCCCGCCGGCTTTAATGTTTAATAGCAAAGCCCCCTTAAAAGCTAAAAACACCAAATTTGCAGGGAATGTTAAGAAGAATATTGTGAACAAGGGGGAAAAAAAATCTTTCAAAAAGACCTTATAGTTTTTGAGAAAATCGATTTTGAATATTCTTCTTCTGACCGTGGGAAAATTAAACGCCCGCCGACTTTAGCGGTTAATAGCAAAGCCCCTTTAAATGCCAGAAACACCAAATGTGTAGGGAATGTTAAGAAAAATAGTGGGAACACGAAGAAAAAAAATTGTTCAAAAAGACCTTATAGTTTTTGAGAAAATCGATCTTAAATCGTCAAAGGAAATGTAACTATTTAAATCGCGTACTGACATTCCCGTGGAAACTTTTTCCGCCGACTTTAGCAGTTAATAGCAAAGTCCCCTTAAATCCTAGCAACACCAAATTTGCAGGATATGTTAAAAAGATACTGGGAAACAATATTTTAAAAAAAATTGAAAAATTTTATTTATTTTTTTTTTAAATTAAAATTTTTGGGTTATGTTCAGAGTGTGGGAAAAGTTTTGAAAAAAATGACGTGGGGTCCCCCCTCCCGAGCCTCTGTAACCCCTTGTCTCCCATGCAGGCTGGGATAGCCAGAATTCGGAGCCCCGGCCGACTGGGGCTTCGCACCCTGAGCTATACCAGCCCGCATGGTCCATGGTATGGGGGGGCTTCGGGGGGGAGGGGCGGCCAAGCCTTCCCCTCCCCCGGAGCCCTTGTCCAATCCATGGACAAGGGGCTCTTCCCCACCTCCGGTGCCCCAGGAGGAGGTGGGGGCGACGACTGCCTGGGGGGGGGGTTCATGGTGGCATCTGGGAGTCCCCTTTAAGAAGGGGAACCCAGATGCCTGCCCCCCTCCCAGGAGAAATGAGTATAGGGGTGCAGGAGTACCCCTTACCCATTTCCATAAAGGGTTAAATGAAATAAAAACACAACAACGAGAAAAGTCCTTTAATGTTCTAAATTAACCAGAAATACTTACCTGTACCTTTAAGAAAAAAATCCCACGTCAATTAGGTCCCACGACAGTATCCTCCATCTTGCGACCTTCAGTTACATGTTGATTGAAGATCTCCGCCGCCCCGACGCCACACACGCCGCCTCCGCCGCACTCACTGCTCTTAGCTATACTTAGTATAGCTAAGAGCAAAAAGCATCTTTAAATTTTAGCTCCAATGGTCCCCATTGGTTCCTTAACAGACCAATGGGGATCAGGAGGATCCCCATTGGTCGATAAGGAACCAATGGGGAGCCTTGGAGCCAAAATTTAAAGATGCTTTTTGTTCTCAGCTATACTTAGTATAGCTGAGAGTTGCGTCTATGCATCTATACAGACGCATTAGCGCTAGCTGCCGCTGCCCTCCCTGCCTCTCCCCACCTGTCACCCTCACCCATGCTGGCACCCATGGGTGCATTGGGTGTCAGCATGGGTGAGGGTGACAGGTGGGGGGAGGCAGGGAGGGCAGCGGCAGCTAGCGCTAATGCGTCTGTATAGACGCATAGACGCAACTCTCAGCTATACTTAGTATAGCTGAGAGCAGTGCGGCGGAGGCGGCGTGTGTGGCGTCGGGGCGGCGGAGATCTTCAATCAACATGTATCAGAAGTTCGCAAGATAGAGGATACTGTCGTGGGACCTGATTGGCGTGGGATTTTTTCTTAAAGGTACAGGTAAGTATTTGTGGTTAATTTAGAACATTAAAGGACTTTTTTCGTTGTTGCGTTTTTATTTCATTTAACCCTTTGTGGAAATGGGTAAGGGGTACTCCTGCACCCCTATACTCATTTCTCCTGGGAGGGGGGTGGGCATCTGGGGGTCCCCTTCTTAAAGGGGACTCCCAGATGCCACCATGAACCCCCCCCCCCCCCCAGGGAGTCGTCGCCCCCGCCTCCACCTGGGGCAAGGGAGGCGGGGAAGAGCCCCTTGTCCATGGATTGGACAAGGGGCTCCGTGGGGTAGGGGGAGGCTTGGCTGCCCCTCCCCCCCGGAGCCCCCCCATACCATGGACCATGCGGGCTGGTATAGCTCAGGGTGCGAAGCCCCAGTCGGCCGGGGCTCCGCATTCTGGCTATCCCAGCCTGCATGGGAGATAAGGGGTTACAGAGGCTCGGGAGGGGGGACCCCACGTCATTTTTTTTTTTTTAATTTGCTATCAAATTTTTTTTTTAATCTTCTGAGTGTGGGAAATTTAAAAAAAAAACGATGTGGGGTCCCCCCCTCCCGAGCCTCTGTAACCCCTTGTCTCCCATGCAGGCTGGGATAGCCAGAATGCGGAGCCCCGGCCGACTGGGGCTTCGCACCCTGAGCTATACCAGCCCGCATGGTCCATGGTATGGGGGGGGCTCTGGGGGGGAGGGGCGGCCAAGCCTCCCCCTCCCCCCCGGAGCTCTTGTCCAATCCATGGACAAGGGGCTCTTCCCCACCTCCGGTGCCCCAGGAGGAGGTGGGGGCGACGACTCCCTGGGGGGGGGGGTTCATGGTGGCATCTGGGAGTCCCCTTTAAGAAGGGGACCCCAAGATGCCCACCCCCCTCCCAGGAGAAATGAGTATAGGGCTACTTTGTACCCCTTTCCCATTTCAACAAAGGGTTAAATGAAATAAAAACACAACCACGAGAAAAGTATTTTAATAATCTTAATTAACCACAAATACTTACCTGTACCTTTAAAAAAATGTTCCCACGCCAATATATCCTCGGAAATGATCCAACGAATAACAATATCCTCTTATCTTGCGATCTTCAAATAGCTTGATTGCAGATCTCCCACGCCAATTAAAATACTATACCCTACAATGCGTCCTGCGTAGGGACGCATAGCACGGCTCCCGCTGTCCTCCCCGCCTCCTCACCTGTCACCCTCACCTAGCCTGGCACCTGGTGCACCCATGGGTGCCACCCTAGGTGAGGGTGACAGGTGCAGGCAGACGGGGAGAGACAGCGGAGCTGGCAGCTATACGTCCGCACAGGACGCATCCTAAGGTATAGTAACCGGCTCATAAATGAGCCGGTTCTTTTTGTATTGAATCAATTTGATAGTATAGTATTTTAATTGGCGTGGGAGATCTGCAATCAAGCTATTTGAAGATCGTAAGATAAGAGGATATTGTTATTCGTTGGATCATTTCCGAGGATATATTGGCGTGGGAACATTTTTTTAAAGGTACAGGTAAGTATTTGTGGTTAATTAAGATTATTAAAATACTTTTCTCGTGGTTGTGTTTTTATTTCATTTAACCCTTTGTTGAAATGGGGAAGGGGTACAAAGTAGCCCTATACTCATTTCTCCTGGGAGGGGGGTGGGCATCTTGGGGTCCCCTTCTTAAAGGGGACTCCCAGATGCCACCATGAACCCCCCCCCCCAGGGAGTCGTCGCCCCCACCTCCTCCTGGGGCACCGGAGGTGGGGAAGAGCCCCTTGTCCATGGATTGGACAAGGGCTCCGGGGGGGAGGGGGAGGCTTGGCCGCCCCTCCCCCCCAGAGCCCCCCCCATACCATGGACCATGCGGGCTGGTATAGCTCAGGGTGCGAAGCCCCAGTCAGCCGGGGCTCCGCATTCTGGCTATCCCAGCCTGCATGGGAGACAAGGGGTTACAGAGGCTCGGGAGGGGGGACCCCACGTCATTTTTTTCAAAACTTTTCCCACACTCTGAACATAACCCAAAAATTTTAATTTAAAAAAAAAAATAAAATTTTTCAATTTTTTTTTTTAAAATATTGTTTCCCAGTATCTTTTTAACATATCCTGCAAATTTGGTGTTGCTAGGATTTAAGGGGACTTTGCTATTAACTGCTAAAGTCGGCGGAAAAAGTTTCCACGGGAATGTCAGAACGCGATTTAAATAGTTACATTTCCTTTGAAGATTTAAGATCGATTTTCTCAAAAACTATAAGGTCTTTTTGAACAATTTTTTTTTCTTCGTGTTCCCACTATTTTTCTTAACATTCCCTACACATTTGGTGTTTCTGGCATTTAAAGGGGCTTTGCTATTAACCGCTAAAGTCGGCGGGCGTTTAATTTTCCCACGGTCAGAAGAAGAATATTCAAAATCGATTTTCTCAAAAACTATAAGGTCTTTTTGAAAGATTTTTTTTTCCTCTTGTTCACAATATTCTTCTTAACATTCCCTGCAAATTTGGTGTTTTTAGCTTTTAAGGGGGCTTTGCTATTAAACATTAAAGCCGGCGGGCAGATATTTTCCAAACGGCAGCAAAGCAGGGGTTAAAACGATAAATATCGTTCAGGCAGGACCAAAAAAAAAAAAAAACAGTTTTAAAACGATAAATTTCGTTCTGCACTATTTTAACCTTTAAAACGATAAATATCGTTTTAAACATATATCGGGCAGAAGGGGGCGCCATTTTTTGGCCGGCGCCATTTTTAACTAGACGCCCCTTTAACAGCCCAACTTAAGAAAAAAATATTACTTTTGGACAGTGTGAAAAGACGTTACAACATCTCCCAGGTTTTTACTGTCATATGTGTCACCATAGAAGGAATCTCCACACACTTCCTGTTCCTGGGTTCCCTGTGAGTTTTCCCATGAACCTCGATGGTCCTGGGACAGGAAATGAGGCAGCGATGAAAACCTGAAACTGACAGAACTTTTAAAGAAACAAACTTATGAGCTAAACAATTCTATCTACAGAGATACTCCTAAATAAAGATACCCGTACATCTAGCCATGTATTGGCAGATTGACCAAGAGACAGATCCCTCTCTGATTGAATCTGATCAGAGAGAGATCTGTTGCCTGCCTATACACTGCAGGACGATTCCTGATAGACTTCAGCATGATATCTAACCAGAATCAGCCTGGTGACGCCGCATCTGCCACCTGCTTGGCCACCCCCTGACCCGGATTTACCTCACAGGAGCCTATATCACCCTCCATGAACCTACAAACCCCCTTCCAACCGCACTGCAAGTGTGCTGACTGGCCCAGCTGTCACTTCTCCCTTACCTCCCTTGCCCGTCATAGCTAGCAATGAGTGCCCCTTAGTATTAGCTAGCCAGAAGTACTCTCAATAATAAGTAGCTAAAGGGGCCTGAGTATTAGTAAACTAAAGAAACCTCAGTATTAAGTAGCTAGGGGAACCTCAGCAGTAAGTAGGTAAAGGTGCCCCCAAGTATTAGGTAGCTAGAGGAACCTCAGTATTAAGTAGCTAGAGGTGCCCCCAAGTATTAGGTAGCTAGAGGAACCTCAGTATTAAGTAGCTAGAGGAGTCAATGACTGAAGGGAGATCTTGTCAGTGGAATGCCGAGAGGCGGGAGAGTAACCTCTCATTTACACTCTCATCAGGACTCTGCTTAGGAAAGGGAGGGGAGTGAGTGCCTTTCCATCATCAGACGCCTGTAGGCACGTGCCTACAGTGCCTTATGTTAAATCCGGATCTGTACATTTCCTCTGGGGCCTGTGCAGTGTAAAATCTCACCTATCCCACTGTCGCGACTTCCAGCCTCCTCCGCTGTCACCCCCCAAGTGGCGCAAGTATCACGTGACGCGTGTCATTACATACATGTGCCTGGTGGCTGGTGCCACATGGGGGTCATGATGAATGAGGTCAGGAGTCATAGTAGCGGGACAGGTAAGATTTTATACTTGAGGAGACATCGGCTGGGGGCCAGTCACGTTCATTTGTATATCGAACGCTATTACTGCCGCGCACCCAATCAAACATTTCCGACCAAGACCTTTGCAGCATGTCCAATCAATGCATATGACCGATTTTGGCCTAAAATCAATAGAATGATCTATCGGGCAGACATGATGCAGCACTGGTTTACCTCCGATTTAATAAAATTATTGAATCGGGTGGTTGATCCGACCGCAAAATCGGTAGATGTATGAGTACCTTAAAGAGGAACTGTAACCAAGGATTGACCTGCAATCCTAATCTGTAGCTGATACCCCCTTTCCCATGAGAGATCTTTTTCTTTTCTCAAATAGATTATCAGGGAGGTCTTTATGGTTGATATAGTAGTGAACCCCCCTCCCTCCCCACAGTGTGATGTCAGGACCTAGGTTCTGACAGTTTCCTGTCTGTGAACCTCGTTGCATTGTGGGGAAAAAAGACAGCTGTTTGCCACTACCAAGCAACCAGTATCTTCTTCAGTGCATATGTATTTCTATAAGAAAATGTATCATGTCTACCAGCAGTAAAGGTGATGATGTGCAGGCTGATTGTGGATCGAACAAGATAAAAAAAAAAATACATGGTGAATATCAATCATTTCTTGATCTCTCTTCTACTTTTTAACTTCTCACTTTTGCAATGTATTGATTTATTTGGACTGCAACACCCTGCTCTGTGGTCTACCTCAAAAAAGGCTAGCACCTCTCCAATTCCTTCTAAATTCAGCGGCCTGTCTCATTCACCTCTCCACACGCTCTTCCGATGCAGCCCCACTGTGCCGTTCTCTCCACTGGTTACCCATTACCCAGAGGATCCAGTTCAAACTCCTGACTCTAACTTACAAAGCCCTCCACGAGTTGTCTCCTCCATACATCTCCTCACTTATCTCAATATATTGTCCCTCCCGCAACCTCCGCTCCTCCCAAGAAATTCTCCTGGCCTCTAAGCTGATCACCTCCTCTCATGCTTGCATCCAGGACTTTACACGAGCATCACCCCTTATCTGGAACTCTCTTCCACAGCCTGTACGTCATGCTCCAAACCTGGACATCTTCAAACGCACTCTTAAAACACACCTTTTCAGACAAGCTTATAACATTCTATAGCCCTTATTTACTTATCTGTCACAAATTACAATGTAATCAGAGGCAAAGGGTTACTGCCTCATCCATCCTCCACCCCCTTACCTAGTGTGTCCCCCACTACCCATTAGATTGTAAGCTCGCAAGGGCAGGGTCCTCCTCCTAATGTTTACTGTTTTTGTCACAATATTTGTGCTGCTTGGAACTCTGTTTTACATTTTGTTAGTGTATCTATGTTCCCCTTGTCCTCTTATTGTGCTTTGTAAAGCGCAGCGGAATATGTTGGCGCTATATAAATAAAAAATTATAATAATAATAATTTGCAATGTATTGATTCATTTCTTTGCTAAAGTTCCTCTTTCAGACTTTCCTAGAATCCCAAAGCTTTATTTTTGTTGTGGCCCACATTCTGATGACCTAAATGAATGTTAGTGTGCTGCCACTGTTGCATGCCCTAAGCAATTCCACCCATATTTTACTGCTGCCATATTCTTTAGCCCAGATTAACCGGAGACGCTATCAGCCTTATTACATTAAACACCATATATTGTAGTCGCGGCCACCAATCAGCCCTCAGTGGCCCATGCTGGGCCAGTAAAGTCTGATGCCTGATTGGCTGCTGTAGCTCTATGTGCTATGTGATTAAAGATAGTGTGTATTGATCATCGCACAGCAGCACAGTTTCCCATCATTGTCCAGCCAGGGCATTGATCTGCAGTACACCCCTGCAGGGAAGACTCTGCAGCCCACAGATGTTACCTCTCCGCACATCTCCTGATATGATCACACACAGAGCTGCTCTGCCAGACCCGACATATGGAAATTACCATGTGTACAAGCGGAGCGTGAAGTTTCAATGTGTGCACACCTCATTTGTATTGTTCAAAGGATAAGCAGGACAGTCAGGCAATCTACATTGTTTAAGAGACTCTGAAGCCTCTTTAAAGGGGCACTATGGCGAAATATTGTACAATTTAAAATATGTGCAAACATATACAAATAAGAAGTACATTTTTTCCAGAGTAAAATGAGCCATAAATTACTTTTCTCCTATGTTGCTGTCACTTACAGGAGGTAGTAGAAATCTGACAGGAGCAACAGGTTTTGGACTAGTCCATCTCTTCATAGGTGATTCTCAGCAAGGCTTTTATTCTTTATAAAGATATTCCCTAAAAAGGATTTAAACAATGATGCTGGACAGCTTCCCTGCTCACTACACAGTTTTTTAGCAGTTGGGCAGAGCAACTGCCATTCACTAAGAGCTTTTGAAAATAAATAAATCCCTGAGAATTCCCTATGAAGAGATGGACTAGTCCAAAACCTGTCGTTTCTGTCAGATTTCTACTGTAAGTGACAGCAACATAGGAGAAAAGTAATTTATGGCTCATTTTACTCTGGAAAAAACGTACTTCTTATTTGGATATGTTTACACATATTTTAAATTTTACAATTTTTCGCCATAGTGCCCCTTTAAAAATCAGCTTTAAGCTCTTATTTATGTTAAGGATCTATGCCCGACCTAAAACGCCGCTATCCCGTGGCTGAAAGAGGGTTTTATCACCCTCAAATCCTAGGGACTTTCTTGGTCGTGGATTTTGCTGTCCAGGGAGGTAGAGCTTAGCGCTGTAGCTCTGCCTCCATTCGTGTCAATTCACCGCGAATCTCCGCCTCTCTCCCGCCCCGCTCAGTGAAGGAAGACGGAGAGGGGCGGGGAGAGGCGGCGATCAGCGAGGACTGATGCGAGGAGAGGCAGAGCTACAGCGGAAAGCTCTGCCTCCTCCAGGAAATGCTCCCCCGTTTTTGACCCGGGATTTGAGGGTGATAAAACCCTCTTTCAGCCACGGGATAGCGGCGTTTTAGGTCGGGCATAGATCCTTAACATAAATAAGAACTAAAAACTTATTTTTAAAGAGGCTTCAGAGTCTCTTTAAGGGCTTGTTCACATCTAGGGCGTTTGGGGCCTTTATTCAAGTGCAGGCGATTTTCGGTTTCAATAATTTTTATTTAAGAATTTCAATTGTATATAAACAGTCACATTATGACAATAAATGATTGGTAATGCAGTATGACAGTATATCAAATGAGTTTACAATTAAGGCTTACAACTTTCATTATAAGTGATTAAAGCTTTCAAAATCGCCCACAAAACTCTTGTGCAATGAATCTCTATAAGAAGGTTCATATCGGCGCCTTTCATCTGTTTTGCGCTCGGCAAAGCGGCCCCTGTACCATTTTTGGGGAGATTTTGCTCTAATGGAAGTTATAGGAAGTGTGCTAAACGCTCACAAAATCGCTTTGCGCACAGTGCAGCGCTGGGAGAAGGAAAAAAAATTGTGCACAAAATCGCAAAATGCTTGCGTTTGCGATTTCGTTTTTAGATGTGAACAAAGCCTAAAGGATACCTAAGCGCAAGCTAAAATTAAAAACAAGGGAGCAGGCATGTTTAGTGGGCTCTCCTCATGGCCACCGTTCCCCCATTCTGTTCCATCCCCCTCTGATAATGCCTACCAACCCCCTGAACTTACCTTCTGGCCGGGTGGTCAGGGCTGACTACGCCTGCAAAAATTGTGCTGTGGATTAAATTTATTTCAGCGTACAAATACTCTTCCTCTTTTGGATAAGATAAGGACACTATGACCAGATGGTCCAGTCCCCTCCCCCTTTGAAGAAATTACACAGCGATGTAAGCCTGGTCATGTCTAGCTTATGTTTGCTGTGGGGGGGACAGTGAGCTGTGGCAGCAGGGAGGTATAATGAACACTGAGCTGAGTTGGAAAAAAAAGGAAGTCGAGAGCAGTAGTGATGTCACGTTTGGCATTACAGAGAAACAGTAAAGATGGAGACCAGCAGCTTTTCTTTTTTCATATCGCATTTTTCCTTAATCTGACAGTGAACACTAAAAACAACAGGATAGGTATGCTAAATAAATAATTTCTTATTGGATGAGGTAAGAAAAAGCGTCTATAAACAGGCTCTATAAACTTGGTGATAACCTTATTTTATAGCAGATTATATATAGAGGAATGATGTCACATACTGTACAGAAAAAAAAGTTCTAATAAACCAAGAAGGCAACGTCCCTAGTAAGTCTGTATCACAGTGAGAGTGATGATGAGGCCAAAATGACGCAGTCACCTTGATGATTGCTTAACGACACTGATCCCGTCTGCAGTAAAGTGTCGGCGTGCCCAGATTGTCATCACCCTGCCGGTGACAACAGCAAACATTGCGTGACAGCGCTCAATCCACCGCTGACAGGATTACACTGACATCACTGCGCTGTGTCAGGTCCGCTTAGCCTCCCTACATCGCCCACCTAATAACGACTGTCACCGGAGGCATGATTTGCTGCTGGCCTTTCACGTGTGGCATCCACCTCACCCTGCCTGCTAATCCTCACATCACAGATCCCCTGCTGGGCACCAGCCCAGATCCCAGCAGATCTGCCAGCAGGGCTAAACGCAGTCGTTTCCCCATCATCCCCCCTCTCCATGCCAATCGTATGACACAATCAGCATGCCATCCTTCCACACTTGCTAGAAGCATTCCTCAATATGACCATATTCCTTACAAAGCAGCAATAAACTGAATATAAGTCAGGGAGCTGCAGCCTTAACTGCCCAAAGACAACTGCAATCCTCTAGTAAAATGCTACAGCAGTCAGCAGGTGTGCAGGCTCTCCACTTACTTCTCTGCAGGGTTTGGCGTCACCGCCGCAGTGTCTGGGATGCAGCAGCAATCAGTGGTGGGCACATGTGCTGTGTGTGTGTGCAGTGGGCCCTCTCTCTCCTCTGGCTGCTGATGCTGAGCTCACCTTGGCAACGTCCCTTCAGTCCTCCAGCATCCTGTTCTGTGCTGCTGCAATGGCTGGGCTACGCAGAGATGCTCAGACCCGGCTAATGGAGCTCAGCTGCAGAGATCATATGTCTGCTATCTGGAAACATTTGCTGCTTTTTCCTTGGGAAAGCTGCAGCATTTCGATCCTGACAACGATGGGATGGCAGGGCTGCTGACAGCGGCTGTGCTGTGAGGTTGTCGTAACTAGCGCTGCGTATGATTTAACCTCTTCATTACTGGGGGTGTTTAACACCTTTATGACCACCGGAGTTCTCATGATTAGAAAGCTTAACGGGAACCCAAGGTGAAAGTGGTATGGAGGCTGCCATATTTATTACCTTCTAAACAATACCAGTTGCCTGTCAGTGCTACTGGCATTAGTAGTGTCTCAGTCACATCCCTGAAACAAGCATGCAGCAGATTATGTGTCTATTACATTATTGTCAGATCTGACAAGATTAGCTGCATGCTTGTTTCAGGTGTGTAATTCAGCCACTACTGCAGCCAAATAGATCAACAGGACTGCCAGGCAACTGGTATTGTAAGGAAATAAATATGTCAGCCTCCCTATTCTTCTCACTTGGGGTTCCCTTTAAAGGGAAGGTTCAGGGACCGTTGAAAAAAAATAAAAATCCGCATCCACTTACCTGGGGCTTCCTCCAGCCCGTGGCAGGCAGGAGGTGCCCTCAGCGTTGCTCCGCAGGCTCCCGGTGGTCTCCGGTGGCCGACCCGACCTGGCCAGGCCGGCGGCCAGGTCGGGCTTCTTCTGCGTTCCAAAATGCGCCTCACGGCGGCGCGCTGACGTCATCGGACGTCCTCCGGGCTGTACTGCGCAGGCTCAGTAGTTCTGAGCCTGCGCAGTATAGCCCGGAGGACGTCCGATGACGTCAGCGCGCCGCCGTGAGGCGCATTTTGGAACGCAGAAGAAGCCCGACCTGGCCGCCAGCCTGGCCAGGTCGGGTCGGCCACCGGAGACCACCGGGAGCCTGCGGAGCGGCGCCGAGGGCACCTCCTGCCTGCCACGGGCTGGAGGAAGCCCCAGGTAAGTGGATGCGGATTTTTATTTTTTTTCAACGGTCCCTGAACCTTCCCTTTAAAGCAGCCAAGCTTTCCTCCTGTTGTTCCTGTGACGGGATTCATTGATTGGAACGCTCTGTAGTACATATGAATGATGTTCTCCAGTCCTGTAGAAAGATCTATTTATTGTCATGATATACGAGTCATCTGCTGTCAATGCTTTATGATTCAAGTTTATTGCTGACCCTTGTAGGATACTTATTATGCTGCTGTGTACCGTGACATGTTAAATTGTGCGTGCGCTATTCCGAGAGCCAGCCAGACAGCTGTGGAGGTCATGGCGCTGGGAAACTAACTACTTAAAGGGAAACGCCACTTTCAAAAAAAATTAAATCATGTAATAAGACTTCCATTTGTTTAAGGGAATGTAGTGGTTTGTTTCATTTATTAACCACCTTATGACCGCCTAACACCGATCGGCAGCCGCAAGGTGGCTCCCCCAGGACCGCCTAACACCGTTTGGCGTCAAGTACTGGGGGAGGAGATAAGCGCGGATAAACACATATCCCAGCTAAATGACGGAGCGGAGCTCCGAGACCAACCTGCCTGCCCAAGAGGTGGCAGGCTGTTACACAAAAAAAACACTGTTTATTTAAATCATGTATAGCACTGTCATTGAGCTGTCCCCTCCAGTGTGTCACAAGAAGATCCCTCTCATAGGCTGATGCCGATGAGAGGGGATCAACTCTGATTGGCTCTCCGGGGGGAGAGAAGGTGAGAGGGTTAATTAACCTCCTTGCCGGTCTAATTCCTGCCGGCAAGGAGGCAGCGCCGAACTTTTTTTTATTTATTTATTTTTAAATCATGTAGCGAGCCCAGGGCTTGCTACATGATAGCCGCTGAGCGGCGGCATCCCCCCACCCACTCCGATTGCCTTCGGCTTCCCCGGTCGCCATGGCGACTGGGCGGGATGACGTCGGGACGTCACAGGGAATCCCGATCCACCCCTCATCGCTGCCTGGCACTGATTGGCCTGGCTGCGCAGGGGTCTGGGGCGGGGGGGGGGGGGGGCGGCTCGGCGCGGCGGGTAGCGGCGAATCAGCGGGTAGCGGCGGCGATCGAATGTTACAAGCAGCTAGCAAAGTGCTAGCTGCATGTAACAAAAAAAAATTATGCAAATCAGCCCAGCGGGGCCTAAGAAATCCTCCTGCGCAGGTTACCCCGAGCTGAGCTAATAAAATATGTAATTTTATTTAAAAAATAAAATAAAACAATAAAATTAATAAGAAAAAAAAAGAGAAACATCTCAGCAGCAACCAGATGCTACCAACAGAAAGCTACATAAATTGTTGTGTTGGGGATTTAGCTATTGGTATATGTATGCCATGAGGGTACATTATTGTTATTTTTGCAAATTTGGGCTTGCAATTAATAAGTTATAATACACCTTTAATTCCAAATAAAATGTTGTCGCCATACATTGTACTAGGTACATCATTTAAACGTAATAACTGGGACAAATGAACAAATAAAATGTGTGGATTTTATCTACAGTCTGCTTTATTTAAATTATTATTTTTCACTGAGAAATAATATTTTTTTTCAATTATTTTCTTACTATTCTCCTTAAAATGGATATAAAATTAAATAATTCTTAGCAAAAATACCACCCAAAGAAAGACCAATTTAGGCGTGATAAGTAGTGATAAAGTAATTGGCAAATGAATAGGAGAAGGACTGAAAGGGGAAAATTGCTCTGGTCCATAAGGGAAAAAACCCTTAGTGGTGAAGTGGTTATGATAACTACTGAATACTAAAAGAATATTTTTTTAAAACAATAATTCTTTTCCTTGTCTTTTTATCACAAAAAAACATACAAATAGCTCCTTACTCGTTTAAACACTATTTTGGCACTCAAACTGCTCAACCACCACTGCTTTTGTAAATAAATAAAAAATACCTAAGAGTCTCCCATGAGGAGATGGACTAGTTCAACACCTGTCAGATACCTACTGCAAGTGACAGTGACATAGGGAAAAGAGTCATTTATAGAGCATGCAGATAAATCTACATTTTATATGAAAGTATCTTGACTGTTGTCCTTTAACTAGAAAGTAAAGGAGACAGAATCAACATTATTATTTAGAAAACTAGTATTGCTTGGGACAGGATTAGGCCATGGCAGCCTCCCTATTTTTCTCATCAAGGGATTTTTAAAACAAACCTGAAGTGTAAAATAAGCGTATGAGATAGTGAATTGTATTTGTAGTACAGCTAAGAAATAAAACATTAGCAGCAGAGATATGGTTCTAATATTGTTTTCCAGCGCAGAAAAAGTAAAAAAAAATAAAATTCAGTTATCTATGCAAAAAAGCTTCTCTGAGCTATTCCACCCAACTTGGGTTGAATACACTCCTATTTTCTGAAGCATTTAAACAGCCAAGAAACGGTGAGAGACAGCTTGAGATAAGGTTTTACTGCAGGAAAGTTCAAATGGTCATTATTTCTGCTCTGTTTTATATATTCCGTATACAGGGAAAAAGAAATGATGATAATATCCTCTCAGGTGTGCCACAACACCTACATAGACTTTATACAAGATCAATGGAGCCATACTGTAATGCTGGATACACACCATGCGTTTCCGCGTTCGTTGCGTCCGTCGATATGCGTCGATTATTTCCGACATGTCCGATTCGCGGGTCGATGGATCGTTAGGTCAATTTGCCATACTTTACATGGCATTCGACCTAATAATCATCGAAATGCGTTCGGAAATAATCGAATCGACGGTCGCATTCGACGCGGAAACGCATGGTGTGTAATCCAGCATTCTAGTGATAGGACCCAAAGAGAAAAATGCCAGGAACCCTGAAAAGTAATAGCAAAAACCACCAATTAGATAGTAAACTCCAAAGAGTAAGTAGTAACTTGTTGCTTAGATAACTGCTGTATTGTAAATATGGATAGACTTGTGGAATAGTTTCTAGCCCATGATTTGTATTTAGTTTTATAGCCATCACAATGTTGCCCCTTTTTATGGCATAGTTATTTCTTGTTATGGCATAGTAATTTTGGATGTTTCCTGTTCCATTGTTAAGGTATTAACGTTTGTAGTAATCTCCATGGTCATTGTTTGGTCGCTTTATGTGATCCGGTCGCTGGTCTTTGTGTATCAGTTTAGTGATAAGAGTATATTTATATTTATAATTCTATAGGTGGTTATACCTGGCTTGATGTTGTCCAGATGTTTATTAACCCTCCTGGCGGTATGAAAAATTCCGCCAGGAGGCAGAGCGGCAGGTTTTTTTTTTTTTTTGTTAAATCATGTAGCGAGCCCAGGGCTCGCTACATGATAGCCGCTGCTCAGCGGCATCCCCCTGCCCGCTTCGATCGCCTTCGGCGATCTCCGATCAGGAAATCCCGTTCAAAGAACAGGATTTCCTGGAGGGCTTCCCATGGCGACGGGGCGGGATGACGTCTCCGACGTCAGCGACGTCGTGACGTCATTGAGAGTCCCGATCCACCCCTCGGTGCTGCCTGGCACTGATTGGCCAGGCAGCGCTCGGGGTCTGGGGGGGGGCCCGCGCGCCGCAACGGATAGCGGCGATCGGGCGCGGGGCTGCAGCGATCGGTGTGCTGACGCAGCTAGCAAAGTGCTAGCTGCGTCCAGCAAAAATAAAATTAAGACAATCCGCCGAGCAGGGCCGGAGAAAACCTCCTGCGCGGCTTACTCCGAACTATGTTCGGGGTTACCGCCAGGAAGGTTAAAAACATGTGTTGACTATACAGATTTCTTTGGAGTTTACTATTTAATTGGTGGTTTTTGCTATCACTTTTCAGGGTTCCTGGCATTTTTCTCTTTGGGTCCTATCACTATAACAGGATGGCTCCATTGATCTTTCACTATGTCGGTGTTCTTTATTACTGTTTTCACTCATATTCACTTCCTAATTCTGTTCACCAACCAGTATGTTTTACTTTTCAGTTGTATTTCAGTACCATATGGTTTTAATGTCTTTATATTTATTATTTTTAGATTTGTCTCTATTTGTGGAGGCCTGATGAAGGGTCTATCTCGAAACAAGTCCACGTTGTCGCCTCAATTTGCACAACTGCACTAATCTTGATGTTAACAACGGATGCATTTTTGCCATTCTCTGCTATGGAAAATGTTCCCTGATGGATACTTTTTATAAATATTTTTGCACAAGTGTTGTCTTCAATAAAAATCTTTTGTATTTTTGCATATAAACTCTTCAAGTTTCTTCAGTTTTTTGCTACATTTATCCTTTTTATTAGTTTATAGCTTAAAGTGAACCAGAGGCGAAGCACCCTCATGTATTTTACCATATAGATCAGTGGGAACATTAGAGAAAACACCTACCATGCTTTCTGTTTCATTCTGCACTGCACAGCCTGCACAGCCCTGATAAAATCCCCAACTGAGCATTCAGTCTGGCTTTGCTCAGGAATATTTATAGCTCAGTCTGTGTTCTCTGGTGTCTTTTTAAGTCCAAGCCTGCCCCCTGCTGGCTCTGCTCAGTAATCATTATAGCTGAGTCATTATAGCAAAGCCAGACTGAATGCTCAGTCGGGGATTTTATCAGGGCTGATTAGAAACAAGCTGTGCAGTGCAGAATGAAACAGAAAGCATGGTAGGTGTTTTCTCTAATGTTCCCACTGATCTATATGGTAAAATACATGAGGGTGCTTTGTCTCTGGTTCACTTTAAAAGACAGAGTGTGGTTTCTAAACTACAAATATAACAGAATGATGCAATGTTGTAAAGAAAAAGCTATATAACTGAAAATAAAAATATAAAAGTCTCTTTTCTTCGCTGCTAATGTTCTATTCATTATCTGTACTACACACACATTTCATTATATCATAAGGTTTTTTCTCACAACAGGTTTGCTTAAAGCATAATAATTTCTGTACCCTTAGCAGAATAGGAGACATGGCTCCCTCGTTGGGTCTGCGCCGCTTACGCATGACTTCCCCAGCCTCGGTAATTAGGGTTCCCCTCCACCCTCGCAGGCCCTTCAAGTAGATGTGTTTGTTTTGATTTCTTGAGCTTCAGAGGCATATCTGTCCTCTTCTGGAAAGGAAAATACCCCCGGTTTGCACAGGCGGCTTGTTTAACTTGCAGTGAAGGTGAAACATATGGTGATCGTGTGTGATCTCCACGCCACACACAAAAATATCCAGTGATGAATGTCTACAATGGGAAGGCCTTTCGGGGGAGTCTGCTACTTCCGTCTGTTTGCTCTGTATAGAATATACTGAAGCATCTTCAGAAAACTAGCTAGCCGTTGCACATAGGCAATAAAGAAATGGGAGAACAGAATATGGGTGCTACAGTAGAATAATAGGGCAGTAGAAGATGGGTACAACAACACTGGTCAACAGAGGGTGGATACTAGTATAGCAGTCCAACAATGGATGGGCATAACCGTAACGGGGTAACAACAAATGTGACAACAGAGGATGAGCAAGCATACGTAATAAAAGGACGCCTGGATATTTGGGCGCCCAGGAAAGCCGATAGTAGCATAACGGTACATTCACAGCCTACTATTTAAAGAGACACTGAAGTGAAAAAAAAAATATGATATAGTGAATTGGTTGTGTACTATAAATAATTACTAGAAGATTAGCAGCAAAGAAAATATTTTCATACTTTTATTTTCAGGTACATAGTGTTTTTTCTAACATTGCATCATTCTATAATATGTGCAGATTACACAACACTCAGCATTCAAAATGAGTCTTTCAGAGCAGTCTGTGAAGTAATGACCTCTCCTCTAGCAGAGGAAAAGTAAATAGTCCAGGAACAGTTGAGATAATAAAAGTCAGATAACAGCCCTCTCCACGACTAACTTAGTCGGAGAGCTTAATGGCTTGTTTGCATAGAGATAACAACTGGAGTTACTCAACTCTTCCTGTACTGGAAACAATTACACTGATGTATCTGATCTTAATGTTTTATTTCTTAGCTGTACTACACATACAAATCATAATATCATAATTTTTTTTTCACTTCAGTGTCTCTTTAAGTGTAAAGAGGGGTCGTAAAATCAGTATTACATACCAATATTTTGCTATTACTAAACCTAACCCCACTCTCACCCAAAACCCTCTCCCTCCTAATGCATAAACATAACTCCCCCCACACACAGACATTCTTCCTGATGCCTAACCCCCCCCCCTTCCCGCACAAACACCCTACCTGACACCTAATAACCTTAACCCTCCCCCTCCCCACAAATACCCTACCTGACACCTAATAACCCCAACCAATAACCCCCCCGCGCACAAACACCCTACCTTACACCTAATAACCCTAACCCTCCCCACAAACACCCTACCTGACACCTAATAACTCCAACCAATACCGTCCCCCCGCACAAACACCCTACCTGATGCCTGACCCTAACCCCCACCCATCACACACTTAACCTTAAAGAGAATCTGTACTCTAAAATTCTTACGATAAAAAGCATACCATTCTATTCATTATGTTCTCCTGGGCCCCTCTGTGCTGTTTCTGCCACTCCCTGCTGCAATCCTGGCTTGTAATTGCCAGTTTTAGGCAGTGTTTACAAACAAAAGACATGTCTGCTAAAGCCTCATCTACACGGGTAGATGAGGCTGCGATCCGGCGGCTCGATTAGCCGCCGGATCGCCTCTTCAGTGTCCCCGCGCGCGCCCGCCACGCGTGTGCCGCATTCGATTCCTCGCTCGTCCCCGCCGGCGCCGCTTATCTTCCGCTCGATTCTCTACCATTGTCCCCACGCAGGGAGCAAACAGGGAATCGGCGGAAGCAAGATCCGTCCTGTCGGATCTTATTGTAACGATTGTGGAACTTTCTCCGTGATCAGCGCACAACGCGTGCGCTGATACGGCGGAAATCCTCCACAAGCGTATAATTGCAGGCACCCAGCAAAAGGTGCTACGCACCCGTAGAGGGAAATTCCTGTCGGCAGATGGAGCTGGGGAGTGCAGAGGAACTAATCCTCTGTACCTCCACAAATGCCATACAGGAATTGTACGAAGCGCAGAACGCAATCGCAAGAGAAGCGATTGCGAATGAGAACGAGCAACGGGACAGATTGTATGTGTGTGCGCCAATCTAGTCGCCACCCCGCGACCGCGCACACACAACAGCAGTTACGAAACAGAAACGCGATCGCGAGGGGTGCGATCGCCAGACGTGACACAAGGCAGATCAGAACAGAATACGAGGATAGCAAAGGCACAGCAAATCATACAATGAGGAGATGCGGAAAATAACAAACGCTAGCTAACCGCGAACACCGCACTCATTCGCAACAGTGCACGCGGTTATGCGCGGTCTCCACGTGATAAGCACAATAAAGACAAGCACGCCTAACTAACCATCGACAGATAAACATGAAATAGAGGACGCGAGCGTTTGCTCAACGGTTACCTCACCGAGCCTCCAGCAAGCGCTCGTAGCAGACAAGACAGACACACGAAAACAGGAACAGGCGCGAGATAGGATCCACAGCACTAGCGAAAGTGGCTAGCTCGATCCAGGAAGACAGAACAGAAGGATCCACAGCGCTAGCGAAAAGTGGCTAGCGCGATCCAAAGAGACAGAACAGAAGGATCCACAGCGCTAGCGAAAAGTGGCTAGTGCGATCCAAAGAGACAGAACAGAAGGATCCACAGCGCTAGCGCAAGATGCTAGTGCGATCCCAGTGAGACAGATCAGAAGAGATAGCTGGTAGCAACCGCTGCACCAGCTATACTCCAAGAACAGAGATCAGAACGATTTCCTGTCGACCACCATTGGGACAGGACAATCGCAACAGACAAACAAAACAGATAACAATCCTAACTGCACTAGGGAACCTGCCTAGCACAGTTTCCAGGAATTACTCTAAGCTGATCTTCAAACAAAGAGCATGGCTGACACTCTCCAGAGTGTTTCACAGGAAGACTCCTTATGAACAGCCAAGCATTGTGGGAAACACATAGTACTTATAGTACACGCCTCCAATGAATGTGGCCAGGCAATTTGCATAACAACGTATGCAAATTCCTCAGCAAGCACAAGCTGCAAAACTGACAGAAGCTCTTCTTTCCAGAGTCCTGCAGCATGCAAACCTACACAATGGTCAAAAAGCTGCCTGCCTGCCTGCACAGGGAGCTGAGCAAATCATCACACTTATCAATCAAGCCGCATCAGCGGCTCGATTGATAAGGAACATCGCGGCCGCATCTACGCGTGTAGATGCGGCTTAAAAGCTTGTGATAGGCTCAGATAAGCAGAGTCTGTGACTCATACAGAGACTGCAGGAGGCCTGGAGAGGGTGTGTATAGCTTCTATCCTATCACAAGCAGATTAGCACATTCCAGCCTGAGTGCCTGAGCCTGACAGAGCCGACAGAAGAAAGATGATTAGATGATATTACAGCCACTGTGCAACTAGGAAAAGCTACATTAAGCCAGAGCACATTAAAACAGGTATAGGAACTTATAGGATAGAAGAAATAAGGCTGGAAATTTTGTTACAGAGTCTCTTTAAACACCCCCCGCCCCCTTGCTAATCACTGCCCCGCAAAAATAAGTCAATAAACATGTTTTTTTCGTCATCGCCATAGGCACCCATTGGAGTTGCGGCATTGAACGATAATTTTGGCGCTTGCTATACATTGGATGCTGGACCCAGCCCCCACTATTTATAGGGTGCTGCAGGCGCCCAAGTTTTCTGCTGCTAATGAAGCAACAGAGAATGAGTCCTCATAATGCCAACAACCCCAGCTCACTTTTTAAAGTGGAGCTGTCAGCCATACTATCTCAGAAAAACAAAACACATGTATAAGTAGATAAATACTTACTTACATAACATATGTATTGCACCGTCCACATTTTGATTTTAGTGATTATTCTATAGCTAAAAAAAAAGAGAAAATCCTTCTTAGGATTTTTCATTGTGTCTGTGTCTATCTTGATGCCAATCCTGATGTAATTTCCTCCATTACTCTGTCTGTGTATCATTGCCCGCCCTTCTCCCAGTCTTCAGACACTCCCACCCAGGTCTGCAGTAGAAAGTGTATTGAGAAATATTGGCCAATCAGAGAGAAACAGAGGTGTGGGAGGGGAAAACAGGAGGGAAAGTGGCTTCAGCCAATCAGGCTGCATTAGTTAAGTCTAAGGGGAAAGTAGAGAAGCAAAAAGAAAACCCAGCATGCCCTGCAGCTTCCTTTGTGCAGCAGATGTACCAAATAAGAGCCAGGGAATCTTGGGAATTATGTTTTACGGAGAAGAAAAATAAGAGTGATTTTTAACTTTTGGATTGCCTGGTTAGCATCCATAGTACTTGTTTACCAGATAAAAATAAAGAATTAATTTTTGATTTTATGCCCGACAGTTACTCTTTAAAAAGAACCTCAAAGTTTTGGCTGTATTTGGGCTGTAAAATTCCCTCATGTGATATATGAGGAGGCAAAAGACACCAAGATTCTGGAAACATCAGATATGGAATAAATATTTCAGTGAGAATTGAGAGAATGATGGAGATTCCGTCACAACCAAGAAAGATGAGTTTGTGAAAAGATTTTATGAGTCCTGGACGTCACTCCAGCCCAGGAGACAAAAAACAGATGCTTATTAGGAAACTTTGCTTCATTTCAACTGCAAGATTGCCAAATACAGCCAAAGCCAAATCATATTTCCTCCATGCGTACTCTGCGATTATTTTTTTTGTGCGCAATGGGAAAGTCCATCTGGTTGTACAGAATGGGACAGAAATAAAATCCCACAAAAACTGCAACAGGCGTATGGCAGCACGGTGGCGTAATGGATAGCGCTCTTGCCTTGCAGTGCTGGGTCCCTGGTTCGAATCCCGGTCAGGTCTACATCTGCAAGGAGTTTGTATGTTCTCCCTGAATCTGCGTGGGTTTCCTCTGGGCACGCTGATGTTGGGATTGTGAGCCCCTCTGAGGAACAGTTAGTGACAAGACAATATACTCTGTACAGCGCTGTGTATTATGCCTGCGCTATATAAATACTTAAAGAGACTCCGTAACAAAAATTGCATCCTGTTTTTTATCATCCTACAAGTTCCAAAAGCTATTGTAATGTGTTCTGGCTTACTGCAGCACTTTCTACTATCACTGTCTCTGTAATAAATCAATGTATCTTTACCCTGTCAGACTTGTCAGCCTGTGTCTGGAAGGCTGCCAAGTTCTTCAGTGTTGTGGTTCTGCTATGAACTCCCCCTTCCAGGCCCCTCTCTGCACACTGCCTGTGTGTTATTTAGATTAGAGCAGCTTCTCTCTTATCTTTTACAAGCTGGATAAATCATCCTCTGAGCTGGCTGGGCTTTCACATACTGAGGAAATTCAGACAAGGGCAAAGCTGTTTGCAGGAAGAAAAGAGCAGCCTGAAACTTCAGTGCATGAGAACAGGGGGAAAGAAACACACAAATGATCTCTTGAGATTCAAAAGGAATGCTGTATACAGCCTGCTTGTGTATGAATGTATTTTCTATGTGTGGACATACTGTACATCAACCTACTTCCTGTTTTGGTGGCCATTTTGTTTGTTTATAAACAAACTTTTTAAAACTGTTTTTAACCACTTTTAATGCGGCGAGGAGCGGCGAAATTGTGACAGAGGGTAATAGGAGATGTCCCCTAACGCATTGGTATGTTTACTTTTGTGTGATTTTAACAATACAGATTCTCTTTAAATAAATAAATAGGGCGTAGGAATCGCATCGAACTGATGTACATTTCCTGAAGTGATTCCCGTGTCACTGCGCTCAGCAAACGCGACATAACTACAATTCATGGAGCCCCCCAGCAAAACTTTGATAGGCACCCCCAATGTTCACAGCCCTTACCTTGCCTCCCCTTGGGGCCCATCTTCCAGGGTCATAAAACAAGTGTGGCCATCATGCTCTATATGTCCATAACAAGTGTAGCCACAAAAACACCTGATCTGAAGTATAGTTCCCTGTGTCAGAGGAAGGGAAAGTTAGCAGTCGGAGCCCCCCACAGCTCTTGGCCCCACTGCAACCCCAGGGGCTGCTTCACTCTAGTTACACCCCTGAGAAACACACATAGTTATTTTGGTTGAAAAAAGACATACGTCCATCGAGTTCAACCAGTACAAAGTACAACACCAGCCCGTCCCCCACATACCCCTGTTGATCCAGAGGAAGGCAAAAAACCCTTACAAGGCATGGTCCAATTAGCCCCTAAAGGGAAAAATTCCTTCCCGACTCCAGATGGCAATCAGATAAAATCCCTGGATCAACATCATTAGGCATAACCTAGTAATTGTAGCCGTGGATGTCTTTCAAAGCAAGGAAAGCATCTAAGCCCCCTTTAAATGCAGGTATAGAGTTTGCCATAATGACTTCCTGTGGCAATGCATTCCACATCTTAATCACTCTTACTGTAAAGAACCCTTACAGCAAGTAGAAACAGGCCCTAACCTTTTATCATCCCTCTAGTATACAATGGTTTGCAAAAGTATTCGGCCCCCTTGACGGTTTCCACATTTTGTCACATTACTGCCACAAACTTGAATCAATTTTATTGAAATTCCATGTAAAAGACCAATACAAAGTGGTGTACATGTGAGAAGTGGAACGACAATCATATATGATTCCAAACACTTTTTTTTACAAATAAATAACTGCAAAGTGGGGTGTGCATAATTATTTAGCCCCCTTTGGTCTGAGTGCAGTCAGTTGCCCATATACATTGCCTGATGAGTGCTAATGACTAAATAGAGTGCACCTGTGTGTAATCTAATGTCAGTACAAATGCAGCTGCTCTGTGACGGCCTAAGAGGTTGTCTAAGAGAATATTGGGAGTAACAACACAATGAAGTCCAAAGAACACACTAGACAGGTCAGGGATCAAGTTATTGAGAAATTTCAAGCAGGCTTAGGCTACAAAAAAGATTTCCAAAGCCTTGATCAGCCCACGGAGCACTCTTCAAGCGATCATTCAGAAATGGAAGGAGTATGGCACAACTGTAAACCTACCAAGACAAGGCCATCCACCTAAACTCACAGGCTGAACAAGGAGAGCGCTGATCAGAAATGCAGTCAAGAGGCTCATGGTGACTCTGGACGAGCTACAGAGATCTACAGCTCAGGTGGGGGAATCTGTCCATAGGACAACTATTAGTCGTGCACTGCACAAAGTTGGCCTTTACAGAAGAGTGGCAAGAAGAAAGGCATTGTTAACAGAAAAGCATAAGCATAGCCCCGTTTGCAGTTTGCCACAAGCCATGTGGGGGACACAGCAAACATGTGGAAGAAGGTGCTCTGGTCAGATGAGACCAAAATGGAACTTTCTGGCCAAAATGCAAAACGCTATGTGTGGCGGAAAACTAACACTGCACATCACGCTGAACACGCCATCCCGATTTTCAAATATGGTGGTGGCAGCATCATGCTCTGGGGCCTGGGGGTGCTTCTCTTCAGCAGGGACAGGGAAACTGGTTAGAGTTGATGGGAAGATGGATGGAGCCAAATACAGGCCAATCTTGGAAGAAGACCTCTTGGAGTCTGCAAAAGACTTTAGCCTGGGGCGGAGGTTCACCTTCCAGCAGGACAAGACCCTAAACATAAAGCCAGGGCAACAACGGAATGGTTTAAAACAAAACATATCCATGTGTTAGAATGGCCCAGTCAAAGTCCAGATCTAAATCCAATCGAGAATCTATGGCAAGATCTGAAAACTGCTGTTCACAAACACTGTCCATCTAATCTGACTGAGCTGGAGCTGTCTTGCAAAGAAGAATGGGCAAGGATTTCAGTCTCTAGATGTGCAAAGCTGGTAGAGACATACCCTAAAAGACTGTCAGCTGTAAAAAAAAAGGTGATTCTACAAAGTATTGACTCAGGGGGCTGAATAATTACGCACACCCCACTTTGCAGTTATTTTTTTTTTTTCAACGTTTGGAATCATGTATGATTTTCGTTCCACTTCTCATGTGTACACCTCTTTGTATTGGTCTTTCACGTGGAATTCCAATAAAATTGATTCATGTTTGTGGCAGTAATATGACAAAATGTGGAAAACTTCAAGGAGGCCAAATACTTTTGCAAACCACTGTATGATAAAGAGGACCACTCACATTTTAACTAGTCCGATCCTCAGACTTGTGTGAAAAAGTTACGCCTGTGCTACTACGCAGGTGTGAAGATTCCTGCACCCATGCACGTTCACAAACAGGAGTGCAGCACGCAGAACAGTGAACTTATCCCGACCCTGTCAGCTTGTTAAGTGCTGGACAGTGGCAGATGGGAGTCTGTGGGTATTTCGAACTGGCTATGCCGAATTTAAACACCAACACTAGTTAGAGTGGTCCTTGTCATACAATTCTGGCAACTGCACCCTAATTTTTAGGTTCTTCAAATGAAAGACCTGCCTGGGGGATATTTAAGGAATACTGCTTGATGTTCTGCTCCCTCATTGCCTCCCCTCCCCCCCAGGGAACTTTGATTGGGCCCCCCATGTTAACACCCTCTTCCCCCTTACCATGGAGGTGACCTTTACAGATGGAAAGCTCCTCTGTTAGGGGTCATACAGGCATCTAGAATGTGTGGGACAAAAAAGACCCGCCAACTGTCAACAGTCCAAAGTGTGTTTGGGGCACCTCTATTCTACTCTGTTGCATTACACGGCAGCTGAATGCCGGTAAGTACCTGGCTAAAAAGCCCAAGCAAAACCTGGGTCTGTGTTCCCATAGACGTCTAAATCGAACGATCAAATAGGTAATCCCTATACCAAAGGACCTCTAAGCTAAACGCTTAGAGGTCTTGAACGCTATTTGAGTCCACCCTTGGTGGAGGGGAGTTGGACCTTTTTTTCCGATCTACAGAGAGCGACTTCTTAATCCTGAGTGGGGACATGTCTAATTTTCCCCACCTGCCTACATAGTGGTTGCCTTGAATAGTAACCATGGTTTGTGAGTATTAATTTATATTTACCTAATCACACCCACATTTCCAGTACATACTTCACTAAACTAGGCTCTCAGTGTCTCCCTTTTTATATTTCCTGGGTTAGCAGAGATAGTCCATAAGATGCTAATATTTCCAAGCAAACGGCCAATCAAAATTAACTGAGGGATTTGTTTGATTGACCCATTTCCAGTTGCATTAAATTAGCATGCATGTCATAATTATTAGCATCTCATTGACCATCTCTAGTGGTTACTGGTCATGACTTAAAGAGACTCCGTAACAAAAATTGCATCCTGTTTTTTATCATCCTACAAGTTCCAAAAGCTATTCTAATGTGTTCTGGCTTACTGCAGCACGTTCTACTATCACCATCTCTGTAATAAATCAACTTATCTCTCTCTTGTCAGACTTGTCAGCCTGTGTCTGGAAGGCTGCCAAGTTCTTCAGTGTTGTGGTTCTGTGATGCATCTCCCCCCTCCAGGCCCCTCTCTGCACACTGCCTGTGTATTATTTAGATAAGGGCAGCTTCTCTCTTCTCTCTTATCTTTTACAGCTGGATAAATCTTCCTCTGAGCTGGCTGGGCTTTCACATACTGAGGAATTACATACAGGCAGAGCTGTCTGCACTCTGCAGGAAGAAACAGCCTGACACTTCAGTGGAAGATAGCTGCAGGGGGAAAGAAACACACAAATGATCTCTTGAGATTCAAAAGGAAGGGTGTATACAGCCTGCTTGTGTATGAATGTATTTTCTATGTGTGGACATACTGTACATCAACCTACTTCCTGTTTTGGTGGCCATTTTGTTTGTTTATAAACAAACTTTTTAAAACTGTTTTAACCACTTTTAATGCGGCGAGGAGCGGCGAAATTGTGACAGAGAGTAATAGGAGATGTCCCCTAACACACTGGTATGTTTACTTTTGTGCGATTTTAACAATACAGATTCTCTTTAAGTCAAGGCTGTCCAACTCCAGATGGGACTGAATCAGGAAAGGTGTGGCTCATTGAGTAGAATATTTCTCCATTTCTCAGTCCATCCTAAATACTGGAATGAATATGGCCCTCCAGGGCTGGAGTTGGACATCCCTGTAAATATAAATGCTCTACAAGTCTCTACAACACAAAGTCTCTTCATTCTATAGATGTTTCCATGATATATACAGGTCCTTCTCAAAAAAAATTGCATTTTGTGATAAAGTTCATTATTTTCTGTAATGTACTGATAAACATTAGACTTTCATATATTTTAGATTCATTACACACAACTGAAGTAGTTCAAGCCTTTTATTGTTTTAATATTGATGATTTTGGCATACAGCTCATGAAAACCCAAATTTCCTATCTCAAAAAATTAGCATATTTCATCCGACCAATAAAAGAAAAGTGTTTTTAAAACAAAAAAAGTCAACCTTCAAATAATTATGTTCAGTTATACACTCAATACTTGGTCGGGAATCCTTTTGCATAAATGACTGCTTCAATGCGGCGTGGCATGGAGGCAATCAGCCTGTGGCACTGCTCAGGTGTTATGGATGCCCAGGATGCTTCGATAGCGGCCTTAAGCTCATCCAGAGTGTTGGGTCTTGCGTCTCTCAACTTTCTCTTCACAATATCCCACAGATTCTCTATGGGGTTCAGGTCAGCAGAGTTGGCAGGCCAATTGAGCACAGTAATACCATGGTCAGTAAACCATTTACCAGTGGTTTTGGAACTGTGAGCAGGTGCCAGGTCATGCTGAAAAATGAAATCTTCATCTCCATAAAGCTTTTCAGCAGATGGAAGCATGAAGTGCTCCAAAATCTCCTGATAGCTAGCTGCATTGACCCTGCCCTTGATAAAGCACAGTGGACCAACACCAGCAGCTGACATGGCACCCAAACCATCACTTACTGTGGGTACTTGACACTGGACTTCAGGCATTTTGGCATTTCCCTCTCCCCAGTCTTCCTCCAGACTCTGGCACCAAAGTACTTTGGACCACTGAGCAACAGTCCAGTGCTGCTTCTCTGTAGCCCAGGTCAGGCGCTTCTACCCCTGTTTCTGGTTCAAAAGTGGCTTGACCTGGGGAATGCGGCACCTGTAGCCCATTTCCTGCACACGCCTGTACATGGTGGCTCTGGATGTTTCTACTCCAGACTCAGTCCACTGCTTCCGCAGGTCCCCCAAGGTCTGTAATTGGTCCTTGTCCACAATCTTCCTCAGGGTCCGATCACCTCTTCTTGTTGTGCAGCGTTTTCTGCCACACTTTTTCCTTCCCACAGACTTCCCACAGAGGTGCCTTGATAAAGCACTCTGGGAACAGCCTATTCGTTCAGAAATTTCTTTCTGTGTCTTACCCTCTTGCTTGAGGGTGTCAATGATGGCCTTCTGGACAGCAATCAGGTCGGCAGTCTTACCCATGATTGCGGTTTTGAGTAATGAACCAGGCTGGGAGTTTTTAAAAGCCTCAGGAATCTTTTGCAGGTGTTTATCAGTACATTATAGAAAATAATGAACTTTATCACAATATGCTAATTTTTTTAGAAGGACCTGTACATGGTGGCATAATCTTGCCTTGCAGCACTGGGTCCCCGGTTAGAATCCCAGCCAGGGCACTCTCTGCACAGAGTTTGTATGTTCTCCCTCTGTCTGCATCGGTTTCCTCCAGGCACTTTGATTTCCCCCCACACCCCAAGAATCTACAGAAAAGTTAGTGGGCTTCCCTCTAAATTGGTCCTACATACACTACACAATACATACATAGACATATGACTATAGTAGGGATTAGATTGTGAGCCCCTCTGAGGGACAGTTAGTGACAAGCCTATATACTCTGTACAGTGCTGTGGAAGATGCTGGCGCTAAATAAATACAAAACAATAATATGCTCCTGAGTTCAGCTCTGCTCAGAGAGTTTTTGCTATCAGCCCACAGTTCCTCTCTAACAATTGTGATTCAGATAATGATATGGACTTACAGCAAGACTTCAGCCCACTCCGATCAGATGACCTGAAACATCCAGGGTGGACCTTTATCTTGTCTCTTTCTGGGTAATAATAACCCTTTGTGGCTGATGACTGTCTGATATAATTAGCCTCCTGGTAATAAAAGGCTATGATGCCAAGCACTGAATCAGCTGGTGATGATTATTCGTGCCCCTGCCATCTCTCAGCAGGCTGCCAACACCAACCATGCCCAAGAGGATCTCATTACTCTAAATCATTAAATATTTAAGACAGACACGTTATCTGGGTTAACCAAGGAGACTTTCCAGCTGTCATAATAGTGCTATAACAGTGATAAAAGTGTAATGGAGAGTGAGTGGGCACCAGGTGTAGTTACATCACTTCTAATGATCTGATTACTAGTCTAAAATTAAAAGATGGCAATGCCTATTTGACCACAGAATCACAGCTAACTCCTTACCAGATACCTGAATCCAATGCTTATCTAACCACAGAACCACAGCTATCCCCTGACCAGATACATCTAACATGGTTGCAATGCCTATTTGACCACAGAATAACAGCTAACTCCTGACCAAATACATACAACATGAACCCAATGCCTATTTGACCACAGAATCACAGCTATCTCCTGATCAGATACATCCAACGTGAACCCAGTGCCTATCTAACCCCCAGAATGACAGCTATCTCCTAACCAGATACATCTAACGTGGTTGCAATGCCTATCTGACCAACAGAACCATAGCTATCTCCTGACCAGATACATACAGCGTGAACCCAATGCCTAGCTGACCACAGGAATCATAGCTATCTCCTGACTAGATACATTCATCGTTTACCCAATGTCTAGCTGACCACAGAATCAGTTATCTCCTGACTAGGTACAGTTGTGCTCATACATTTACATACCGTGGCAGAATCTAGGGTTTCTTAACTACTTTTCATAGAATATGAATGATAACACAAAAAAGTTCTTCTTTCACTCATGGTTAGTGGTTAGCTGAAGTAATTTATTGTCAAACAACTGTGTTTACTCTTTTTTAATAATAATCACTACACAAGCTGCCCAAAGACCCTGATCAAAAGTTTACATACCCCGGTGATTTGTCATGATAACATGCACACAACTTGGCCCAAACAGGTTTTAATCAGATCAGTTAATTTCGGCGTGCGGCTCTGAGAGCTGAGCACCGAAACTGGGCGCCGTCATAGCAGCAATGCTACGATGCACGCCCCGCGTAGCAGTAATTCGGGGCTCCGGCGGCTGCCAGACCCTGAATTACATCTCCCTCCGAGTTGCGGCAACTCGGAGGGGGAATAGTATTTAACGCCGCTTCAGAGTTTAGCGGCAGTGGGGAAAGCCGTCATTTGGCTCTCACCGCACCGAACTGAGCGGCGCCGACATAATATGCACCCGGGTTAAATGGCTATTAAAGGTAACCATCTTCACCTGTGATCTGCTATCTTGTAATAAGTGGGTGTGTATAAAAGGAGCAAGCCATGAAAAATAACTAAGAACTCCTAAATTCTGCCAGGGAATGTAAACTTATAAGTACAACTGTGCATACAATGTGAACCCAATGCCTAGCTGACCACTGACACCCATAACAACAGTATCCACAAAACCACCTTATCTGAAGGATGGACCCATTTATCAGAGGGACTGAAGTAGTAGTAGGTGCCACCTTAGAACTCTAGGCCCCCCTGCAGTCACAGGAACTGCTCCATTCTAGTTACACCCCTGCCCAATGCATTTCCAACAACAGAATCACAGCTATCTCTTGTCCAGATACATATAACGTGAACCCAATGCCTAGATGACCACATAATCATATGTATTTTCTCGCCAGATACATCCAATGTGATTCACACACAGCTGTCTTATCTATGGGAGGGTGGGTTTGAGAAGGAAGCATAAAAACAAGGAACACCAAGAGCCCCAATAGTGTAATATGTACTGGTAAATGGTTACTAGATACAGTAAATATTAATACTCACAAACCAGGGTTACCATTAGGCAACCACTGTAAAGGCAGGTGGGGAGATTTTCCTGACCCCACTCAGAAATAAGAAGTCACTCTCTGTAGATGAGAAAAAGGGGGTTCAACCCTCCACCCAGGGTGGACTGAATATTATGCAGGAGTACAGAGGCGCCAAAAGGATAAAAGGAAGCTAAATGAGCTTAAAAAACAAATTCTTGGTAAATAGAGGAGGTAGTGGTGGACTTACCTCCTCCAAGTAGACACACAACGGCTGTTGTAAACACAGTCAATATATTTTATTTAAGAACTCCAAATATGCAACGCGTTTCGCAGGTTTGATCCCGCTTCATCAGGCAATAACAACGGAGCAATAGCATATGTGGTCAGTAGAAGAGCCAGGCACCTCTGTGAAGAAGAAGAGGTGCCAGGCTCTTCTACTGACCACATATGCTATTGCTCCGTTGTTATTGCCTGATGAAGCGGGATCAAACCTGCGAAACGCGTTGCATATTTGGAGTTCATAAATAAAATATATTGACTGTGTTTACTACAGTCGTTGTGTGTCTACTTGGAGGAGGTAAGTCCACCACTACCTCCTCTATTTACCAAGAATTTGGTTTTTAAGCTCATTTAGCTTCCTTTTATCCTTTTGGCGCCTCTGTACTCCTGCATAATATTGAGAAGGAAGCAGGACAACCTAGTTGCTGGACCCTGGTTCTTAGATCTTGGCCTACAGAGCAGAGGGACACAAGATGTATGAGGATAAGCAGGATAGCCAGGCAACTGGCATCGCTTAGAAGGAAATAAATATGTCAGCCTCCATATCCCTCTCACTTCAGGCTTCATTTAAAAAGGGAGAGAGAACTAGCACCGTCCATGTTCATCTCACTTCAAGTTATCCTTAATTGTTATGTGTTACTATCCTGCTAATAGTAGAGAGATAGGAAGATATACACACCTTACTGGAAAACAATTATAGGTAATCATGCAAGGAATATGCATACCTACAATTAAGTATTAGCTGGGTGTGCAGGTTAATATACCATCGGACAATAAGGATGGGGAGTGCCAAACGCCACCGCCCTGTCTCAAAGTTTGACTTAGTCACTGATAGTATACATCGTAGAAAGGGCAGAAATCACACATTCTAATTACTATTTTTACTCAGGATGAAAGGATTAAAAACAGATCAAGATTAAATGTAGACATGTACTGTGAGGCCTCTGCTAATTATAGCTAGGTGCTCTAGATTGGAAATCAGGTATTGAGTTTGTTTTTTGGAATACTGTGAATTTTACACAGGTTTTAAATAAATTTAGAAGTGTTTTATCAGTAGCATAGCAACAGGGGATGCAGGGGATGAGGCTGCAATGGGGCCTCTGGATCAGTAGGGCCCTCTAAGGGCCCTCCATCAATCTTATTAGCTTTTTATTGGTGCTATGCTGCTTATGATCACTAGAGATGGACCAAACTGTTCGCAGGTGGACAGGTCCCAGCGAATTTCCGCTGTTCATGTTCTAGGCCAACTGCGATCATTTGGCGTGTTTGACCCGCCCCCTATACAACATCATGGAGCCAAACTTTGACCTCTTACCTCACAGTCAGCAGATACATAGCAGCCAATCAGCTAGCACCCCCTCCTGGACCCCCCTATTAAAAAGCAGTAGCAGTGGCCATATTGGATTCATTCTCAGCTGGCTGCTGTTAGTGAGAGCAGGGTCACACTTGTTGCAGATAGGTAGGGAAAGCATTAGCTAGGCCTGTGTTCTTGTTCTTCACTGACTACTTGCTGAAAACACCCCACATAGCCCTTGTGAGGGCTAGTAGATTGGTCTCCTGTTTTTTATTTTGTGTGTGACACTCCACAGCCAACTGACACACATAGCTATGCACATTACTGCTATTGTTTCCACAGTAAGTTGCAGGCACAGTACCACTCCAGTGCTTTTTTTCACTGTATTCCGATAGAACTATTGCATTTCTCTGTGTGTGACACTCCACGGCCCACTGACACCCAGAGCTGTGCACAGTACTACTATTGTGATCGCATTAAGTTGCAGGCACAGTACCACTCCAGTGCATTATTTGTAGGAATGTACTGTGATTTCTGCCCTTTGAGGATTAAAACCCGACTCTGCATCAACTCTGTAATTTTTGGTGGGACTTTTGGCATAGATCCCCCACCGGCGTGCCACAGTCCAGGTATTAGACCCCTTGAAATAATTTTTCCATCACTTTTATGGCCAGAACCAGTCCCTGTAGGATTTAAAATTTGCCTGCCCATTGAAGTCTACGTGCAAGTTCGCATGTTTGCAAACATTTACGGAAGTTCCAAAATTTGATGTTCATGATATCTCTAATGATCACCTCTATATTTGCATTAAATAGTGCTAATTATTAACAAACTGTTTCCTTACTCAAAAAATCTGGAGATAGAGCCTTCTGTCATGCTGCCCCTACTCTTTGGAACTCCCTGCCACACCCAGTAAAGACAGCACCATCCCTGGAGCTATTCAAATCCAGACTGAAAAGCCACCTGTTTAGCCTGGCATTTCCGGACTTATAAAATTCTTCCTCTGTACCACGATGGTCGGAGCCATGCTTATGCGCTTTGAGTCCTATGGGAGAAAAGCGCTCTACAAATGTTATTTGTTGTTGTTGTTGTTACTCTAAATACACCTTTCTGACGCTGCAGCTGTCTGTGGCAGATTTTGGGGTTTCATATCAATAGAGTAACAGGGACCCCATATACAATTCTAACTGGGACCTCAGGCTCCTTAGTTACACCGCTGTGTCTTTATGTCAACAGGAGCGTACTGCGCAGGCACAGACCATACTGGGCATGTGCAGTACGCTCCTGGTGACATCAGCAGGAGTGAGGACACGGCAACGCAGGCGCAGTGGTGTCAGCCTTTAAAGTCTGAAATTCCAGAAGTGAACCGGAGGCGGGGCCGGAGCATCGGTGAGTGGCTGCACAGGATGTCTGCGGGGGACCATTAGAAGCCCCGGGTAAGTTCAACTCATTTTCCACCGACCCCCTTACAGTATCCCTTTAATTTCCAATGAAAACAAACAGAAATGTCTATGGGATTTACATTCAGATTAGGCTTGAGAGAATTTGCCTTAAAGAGAATCTGTATTGTTAAAATCGCACAAAAGTAAACATACTAGTGCGTTAGGGGACATCTCCTATTACCCTCTGTCACAATTTCGCCGCTCCTCGCCGCATTAAAAGTGGTTAAAAACAGTTTTAAAAAGTTTGTTTATAAACAAACAAAATGGCCACCAAAACAGGAAGTAGGTTAATACAGCATGTCCACACATAGAAAATACATCCATACACAAGCAGGCTGTATACACCCTTCCTTTTGAATCTCAAGAGATCATTTGTGTGTTTCTTTCCCCCTGCAGCTATAATCCACTGAAGTGTCAGGCTGTTTCTTCCTGCAGAGTGCAGACAGCTCTCCCCATATGTAATTCCTCAGTATGTGAAAGCCCAGCCAGCTCAGAGGAGGATTTATCCAGCTGGTAAAAGATAATAGAGCAGAGAGAAGCTGCCCTAATCTAAATAATACACAGGCAGTGTGCAGAGAGGGGCCAGGAGGGGGGAGATGCCTCACAGAACCACAACACTGAAGAACTTGGCAGCCTTCCAGACACAGGCTGACAAGTCTGACAAGAGAGAGATAAGTTGATTTATTACAGAGATGGTGATAGTACAAAGTGCTGCAGTAAGCCAGAACACATTAGAATAGCTTTTGGAACTTGTAGGATGATAAAAAACAGGATGCAATTTTTGTTACGGAGTCTCTTTAAAACTGCGTGTAAAGCAGAGGTGGTACTAGGAACTCCGCCCTAGGGGCATGTGCCCTGAATCTGTGGCCAGGAGCCTAGCTTTCACAGTCATCTGTTATCTATCACTATAGGTACTGCAAGATTTGATTTGCGATGTTCACAAAGAACGAAATGTGTTGGTTTATTTATTGCATATTTTCTCTCTTTCCCTTTTTTTGTTTTATTTTTACCAAAGTTACTATTCTTATTATGTATTTGTACACCACCAACATCTTCAGCAGCACTGTACAGAGTATATTGTCATCTCACTTAAAAAGTGGACCCAAATTAAAAATACAAGATTTCAGAAATAAAATCTATTTTCTAAATTATAATAATAAATAGCAGCTTTTTTTCAGCTGCATGATGACAAATATAAAATATTTTACATTTATTGGAGTAACCCCTCCCTTCCTTTCATATTGCCGGGATTTTTCCGGCAAACTGGTGGAGGAGATAAACAAAACACAGGCTGCTACTGATGATGTCACAGGGGAGGTGATCTCAGCTTGTGTGAGATTTCACATACATGACGCCCCTGTGAGGGAGGGGAGCTGATGACAAACACACCCATGATCTAAAACCTCCTACTAAGCTCAGAAGTAATGGCTGCCATCTGTATAACTCTAGTTATGAAAAGAGAAGGGTCAAAAAAGGATGCACTGAAATGCTCACAGGCTTAAAGGAGTGTTTATTTAAAATGCTTAGTTTGGGTCCGCTTTAAAGTGAACCTGGGATGGTTTACTAGCCCCTATTTATATACTTACCTGGAGCTTTCTCAAACCCCATAAGCACCGTGGCCTCCTTCACTGTCCTCTTCGGTCCCTTCTATGCATGTGCGGCTCACATCCCTGGTCGCGCTCCCACGGCCTGAAGCATTCTGCGCCTGGGAGTCATAGCGCCGGAACGGAGGGGCCAAAGAGGACGGCGAGGAAATCCACGCTGCTCATACGGCTGGATGAAGCCCCAGGTAAGTATAAATAAGAACCAGTGTACCATACCAGGTACACCTTAACTGTTCCTCAGAATGGTTCACAACCTAATTCCTACCATAGTCATATGTTCATCATAGTCTAGGGCCAATTTTTAGGGGGAAGCCAATTTAACTTATCTGTATGTTTTTGGGATGTAGGAGGGAACCAAGTGCCTGGAGGAAACCCACACAGACACAGTGAGAACATACAAACCCGGGACTCAGCGCTGCAAGGCCAGAGTGCTATCCACTATTCCACTGTGCTTCATTAGCATGTATATGTAGTCTCTTTTTCAATTCCAACGGATTATTTTGCTATGAAGGCAGGTCAATGACTCAGGAGCATAAAGTGATCTGTGCCAAGGACTGGATAAAACATATACAATGCTGCATAAATATAATTATCATTCTATGAAATCCCTTGAGAAAGAAAGGTGCAGTAATGCTTATGTGCCAATACGTTTTTGTAATGGTAACAGATACCATATTATTATCTGTAAATGAGCTCTGAAACAGGCCTCCAAGAAGGTGGTATACAGTATCTACCGCACTACATGTTAGGCCTCCCCTCCACCCCTGTTATAAACACCACTCACTTACTGATAATAATATGGTATCTATTACCATTATTCCATACTTTATTGGTGTGCAGTTATTAGTGCTGCTCATATTTCCCAGTATAAGGGACCTCAAAGAATTGTGATACTGATATTTGTGTAACATATGCTTCATTGCTATGTAAGTGCAGTGAGAAGGTTCATGACGCTCTACCCCCAACCATCATACCAGTCGGTGCCGGATCAGGCAAGCCAGGCCACAACAGTAGAGAAGTACAAAGGAGGATCCGCAAGCCAGAACAGGATGAGGTAAAAAAAAGGCTGAAAAGTTTCTTTGAAAAAATCCACAGACAAGGCAATAAAATCACAGGATCAACTAACGCGTATCGGGCCTACCATCTGCCCTTAGTCGAACTTTTAACTACGACTAAGGGCAGATGGTAGGCCCGATACGCGTTAGTTGATCCTGTGTTTTTATTGCCTTGTCTGTGGATTTTTTCAAATAAACTTTTCAGCCTATTTTACCTCATCCTGTTCTGGTTTGCGGATCCTCCTTTGTACTTCATTGCTATGTAAGTATTGGGCCGCCTGTCTTTAGGTACATATGAACTTTAACACGAATACGAGGTGAAAATAAACTGATGAGATAAACACCTGTAGCTATCCTCCTTCTACTTTTTACGTTTTTACTGTTTCAAAAGTACGCGTTATCGCGCGCAAATGTCCACGAGCAGCACTTCACGTGCTAACTGTTTAGCACGCCCGTGCTAACAGTTAGCACGGGTTTGTGAATCAAGCCCTATGATTGGCTGCACGCTCTTCCTATCTGCACAGACATGACTGGGTCTCTTTGCTGGAAAGCTGCCTCTAATGGCCTCAGTTCATACCCGCTTTCAGATCGTGTTCAGACAGGACGAGGCACATGAGCTAATGGAATGTGTCGCCGGAACACTGCACGGCCTGTTTGAGCCCACATGTGTGAGTTTCTTGTTCACGCTATACCTGCAGAGTACATAAAGATGTCATAAACATACAGTAACCGACTTTACCGCTTGTGTGGCAGGTCCTGGCACCTGGTGCTCACATGCACTTCCTGTAATCCTCTGGGGAATTACGCTGGATTACGCTCACAAGGCAAAGGGCACAGAGTTTCAGCAGAGGGCGCTAACCAGAGGTGAGCACAAGTTTCACATAGTCATAATTTCGCATGGCGATTCGCAATTACAATGTGAAATTTCGGGTAAATTATTAATTCATTTAGTGTGTATCTTAATCAGGAACCATACTTTTTCAATTTCGTGTAATTTCATGCTGACATTAGTGGTTAATAGCAAAGGAAATGTCAGGCAATATAGAAAAAATTAGATCTACTTACCCGGGGCTTCCTCCAGCCCCCGGCAGCCGATATGTCCCTCGCCGCAGCTCCGGGGTCCCCTCTGTTGGAATTGCCGACCTCTCCAGGTCGCATCTACTACACCTGTGTGAGAGCCACTCGCGATCGTGCTGACATGGTTCAGAGTGAACTGTGCAGGCACAGTAGTTTTGCATCTGCGCAGAACATCTCTGACCACGTGAGCACGAATGCGAGCGGCAGATGCGCAGGTGCAGAAGAGGGGACCTGGAGCTGCGGCGAGGGACATATCGGCTGCCGGGGGCTGGAGGAAGCCCTGGGAAAGGGAAAGTAGATCTCATTTTTTTGTATATTGCTAGAGGGGTGTTCCTCTAACCTGCTTTTTAAAAAACAACAATGTTGACCAGGTGACAGAACACAAACTTTTGTCCACAACAGGTTTTAGTTAAGAACTACAGACTCCTTAAAGGGAACCTTAAGGCTAATTTCACACCAGGACGTTGCGTTAGAGGGGGCGTTAAGGTCGCATAACGTCCCCCTAACAGAACGCCTGGTGGTGCTGGATCTGGACGTCAGAGTGAGCCGCGTTGTGCAGCTCACTCTGGCGTCAGTGATGCCGTGATGCGCACTCTTGGACGCATGCGGCATCACGTGGTCCCGCCGGCCAATCGCCGCACAGAGCGGCCGCTCCAGGAAGTAAACACTGCACGTCACAACGTGCAGTGCATATTAATTAGCCATGTGCCTGGCCGCTCTCCGCTCCTCCACAAGATTACTGAGCATGTGCAAGCAGTCTAACGCGGCTCAGCCGCGTCTAAAGTACTGCATGCAGTACGTTGTCTTGTGACGCAGCGTTACAATGTAATGCAACGTGGGCACTGTGAACAGCCCCATTGATTTTTCATTACTGTGCGGTGGGGTGCGTTACAGGCTGCTCTAACGTGCGCCTGTAACGTCCCACTGTGAAACCAGCCTAACTGAGTACAAAAAAAAAAAAGGTTTCACTTAACCTGGGGCTTCCCCAGCCCCCTGCAGCCGCCCTGTGCCTGCGCTGTCAGTCACCGACCACCCAGTCTCTCGCCATGGCTCAGTTTTGCATATTACATGTACTGCGCAGGTGCAAGACGGCAACAGGGATGGATCCGGATGATCTGTGACTGCTGGCACAGGAAGTCTGCAGGGGGCTGGGGGAAGCCACAGGTAAGTGAAACTTCTTTTTTTTTTTTGGAACTCGGTTAAGGTTCCTTTTAAGTGCAAGTAATAACAGTCTTTTGAATTACAGCACACAAAATCTACGCTTCCATTCTCTGGGACTGCAGTTACCTTTTCTAAGCTCCATTCATCATGCATGAATTCAGCCAGTTTAGATAATAAACTCATAAAACTCATATTATTTCACAGAGCGGGAAGGTAAAAAATGAATGAGATATAACGAGATACAGAGTCATAGGCAGATCACATCCAGTAACGTAATATTATCGTCTTGGCAGCAAAAAATGAAAGCGGACCTGAACTCAGAACTTCCTTTACAGAAAAACATTTTTGTTACAGCTGATACAAATACTTTAATAAATCTACAGTGTGTCTACTTCCTGTTTTTTAACGAAGCAGACATACGGTTAACATCCTGTGTTTACAAATTAGCTGCTCTGCTGAGGTAGCCAGCTGAAACAGCTGAGAGATCAAATTACAGTTGTGATTAATCACAGATGAAGGGGAATTAGGCTAAACTCTAAATACATACAGGGTGCATTTCTCTGTGGTTTCAAGAGTTCGTTCAGGTCCACTTTAAGATAATAAAACTGTCATATTATTTCACAGCGGGGGAAGGTGTAAAATGAATGAGAAGTAATGAGGTACAGAGTCGTAGGCAGAGGCCGCCACGCGATCACATCCGGTAACGTAATATTATCGTGCTCTAAGCGTCTTGGCAGCAGAAAATGAAGTCACGATTATTCCAAAGCGCTGTCAAGATAATCTGCTTCCGGAACAGGATTACAGATTCTACCTGAGCCCATCTGTACTAAGCCCCATTCACAGTCTTCCTGACTCCTCACAGACAAGGATCTGATGAATACGGTATCGCCTGCACACCCTGCACTGCACACCTAAGAGTGTATGAAGTGTAAACATGTTCCTCTGCAAAATCAACAATAATATGTATCCTGGCATACCTGATCAGCGAGTTTGAAGACACAGCAATTGCTCTGAGACACAGACACTTCAAAGGTCACTCGAGAGCAGAGACTGTATAAGAGCTCACCATAACATGATGTAATGACTGCCAGCATCCGATACAGCCTGTTCTATGGCTTAAAGTAAACCTAAAGTGTAAATAAACTGATGAGATAAACACATGTATTTGGCAGGACACAGCAAGTATGTCTGGGCACACACTACTCTAATCCAGTGCCACTTGCCTATGGAGTTCCACAGGGTTCTGTACTATCACCATTACTCTTTGCAGCCTACATGCTCCCACTGGGCAAAATAATCCAGAACTATGGCCTAGGATACCATTGTTATGCAGATGACACACAACTGTATCTGTCCTTCAAGCCTGGCACCCAAGACCCATCAGCATCCATAAATGCGTGTCTAGTGGATTTACAAAATTGGATGAACACCAGCTGGCTGAGGCTGAACTCTGACAAAACAGAGGTTTTGGTGGTAGGTGGTCCACACATGATGGATAAAGTTCAAAATGCTCACCACCTCAAACTAGCAATTGGGGGAGATACTGTACAGTATAAAGACTCTGTGCGAAACCTTGGGGTGATCCTGGATGGAAATCTAAAACTCAGACAGCAGGTATCAGCTGTCGTCAAGTCTTCCTTCTTCCATCTAAGAAATATAGCGAAAATCAAACACCTTATCCCAGCTGAAGACCTACCTGCCCTGGTTCATGCATTTGTATCCTCCCGCCTAGACTACTGCAACGCCCTGTTCATCGGATCTACAGATAAGGCTCTGCGCCCCTTACAGCTAGTACAGAATGCTGCAGCCAGACTCCTAGCCAATGCCCCCCGCAGCTCACACATCACCCCAGTACTGCAAACTCTTCACTGGTTGCCAGTAAAATGGAGAATCAATTTTAAGATCTGCCTGCTGACATTCAAGGCTCTACACCACATGGGACCCAAATACATAGCGGATCTATTGGAACTTTATGCCCCTTCACGCACCCTCCGCTCTGCCAACAAGATGAAGCTGGTTATTCCCAGGATACACTTAACATTTGGTGCTCGGGCCTTTTCCTACGCAGCCCCTACTCTATGGAACTCACTTCCACAATCAGTACGAGAGGCTACTTCTCTGGACAGCTTTAAAAAAAGGCTAAAAACTCACCTCTTTTCCCTAGCCTTTGAGACTGCATAATGCAGGGTCGCAGCGCTTTGAGTCCCCAGGGAGAAAAGCGCTATATAAATATTATTGTTATTGTTGTTGTTATTGTTATTTATAGCCCTGTGCCTGAATAGGACTTTCCTAAAATTTCAGTCTCATTTTGGTATAAAAGGTTTAGTTGTGACTGCCTCAGGGGACTGATACAGTTTATTCAGCGTCCATACAGACGGATCTTGAACTATTGAACTTTTTATCTGCTCCAAGCACTCACAAGCATTCTACAGGAGTTTTACTACCTGTAATTACTTATCAGTGAGAATTACAGTTCCAAATGCAGAAAAACTCAATGTGCACTTTTTCTGTGTCCCCAAGGGTCCATCTGACATTGTCCTATGATCCCAAAGGTCCATCTGACATTGTCTTGTGACCCCAAGGGTCCATCTGACAATGTCCCATGATTCCAAGTGTCCATATGACATTGTCCTGTGATCCCATGTGTCTATGTGGCTGGATAGTGTACTGCCACAGCCTCAAATCTTGTCTCTTCCTATTCAGTAAGCCAGTACCAATTCAGTAAGGAGACCTTTGAACAAGACTCCCTAACACTGCTACTGCCTATAGTGCGCACCCTAGTGGCCGCTGCTCTCAAACGCTTTGAGTCCGCTGGGAGAAAAGCACTATACAAATGTTGTAATTATTATTATTACATGTCATTGTTCTGTGATCCCAAGTGTCCATACGTAAATGTCCTGTGATCCTATTTGACCATGTACCATTTTCCTGTGCCCCCAAGTGTCCATGTACCATTGTCCATCTGACATTGCCCTGTGTTCCCAAGTGTCTATCTGCCATTTTTCTGTGATCTCAAGTATCTAGCTGTGACCCCAAGTTTCTAAATCCAACCATATGTTATACATTTTGGAAAAAGAACACTGCTGACTTTGCACAACTCAATAGAATCTCGATCATATGGCACCGATGGGGATCAGCTGATGCAAAATAAGCGTGCTTTCTGGTTGCTTGAGACTCAATGTTGAAAAGAGGTCTAGCTAATACAGTATACCCGCACTCTACATACATACCATGAAATCTGTACTGAATGTTAAGATACAGTAATTAAAGCTAATGGGAACCAGGTTATAAAAAAAAAAGTCAGATACTCACCTAAGGAGAGGGAGGCTCTCGGTCCCATAGAGTACTCCCTCTCCTCTCCCGGTGCCAGCTGCTGTCCTGGCTTCCCCGTAGCGGTATTCGACCGTTTCGGTCAAATACTGCTGTCTCCCGGCCGAAGGGAGGCTTCGGAGATGCTTCGGGAGCCCGAGTGCTCCCGAAGACGGGCGCTCTACAATGCACATGCGCGCGCGCCCTCTATGACGAGTTCGCGTGTGCGCCGCCTGTCTTCGGGGGGACTTGGCTCCCGAACACTTCCGAAGTCCCCTCGGCGTGGGACGAGAACGGAGGAGCCAGCGCAGCACCGGGGCCACCGGGAGAGGAGAGGGATGGCTCATTAGGACCGACCCTTCCCTCTCCTTAGGTGAGTATCTGCCTTTTTTTTTTAATACCCGGGTTACATTAGCTTTAAGTATATATTACCTTTGGGGGAGCCGTGGAACCCAGTATTTAAGCACAGCAGCGCCCACAAACAGCTTAAGGACCTCTCATGTCCAACCCTGGACCTCTAAAATGTGAGTGTGCCACAAGGCTCTAGCCTATCCCCTCTGCCACTTGCAATCTACATGCTACCACTTGGTACCATTATACATCAACATGGATGTACATACCACTGCTATGCCAATGACATGCAGCTGTACTTGTCCTTCAAACCTGGTGGAAAAGACCCTACTCCAAAAATAAATTGTTGCTTCTTGCTGAGCTACAAGAGTAGATGGCTGAAACTGAATGCTGAAAATGCTAAATGCTGAAAAAACAGAGGTCACTGTTGTCCAAGGCAAACACTTGGTATCAAAACAGCTCTATTCTATTCTCTATTCTAAATCAACACGAATCAGGATAGGGAGTTCAGACATCAATAGCTCCAACCTTGGGTGCAGCCTTGGTGTGCTAATCGATGGGAAATTGAACTTCAGGTTAACTTTTGGTTATTTGACAGTTTGGTTATTTGTAGTCAAATATTCCTACTTTCACCTGAGGATCATTGCCAAAATTAATCATCTCATTCCCCCAGAGGATCTTCCAACCTTAGTTCACATCTTCATCATATCATGGCTGGACTACTGCAATGCCTTCAATGTAGGACTCCCAAACAAGGACCTGTACTGACTGCAATTAGTACAGAATGCTGCTGCCAGATTGCTAACAAACCAGCCTCACCACTATTACATTTCACAGACTTTTTGTTCACTGCACTGGCTACCTGTAAAATGGAGAATACTGTTCAAGATTGGACTGTTGACATTCAATTTCCTACACAATTTGAAGGACTTGCTGAAACTGCACCACACCTCTCACAACCTCAGATAAGCAGGATCCATAAACTTGGTCACTCTCAGAGTGCACCTCAAAACCTTTGAAGCCAGAGCTTTCTGTCCCTGCCCCTACCCTTTGGAATTCCCAAGCAAACCCAGTTAAGACAGCTATTATTCAAATCCAGACTGAAAAAGTCACCTGTTTAGCCTGGTATTTATGGACTTGTAAAATTCTTACTCTGTACCTAAATTTACCAATTACTGGTATCAGCCATGCTTATGCACTTTGAGTCCTACGGGAGAAAAGCACTTTACAAATGTTGTTAAGTTGGCCTTCACCACGATGGGTACTGCCAGAGATTATTGCCGGTTGGTTGAGACTTCTGGTTACTTGAGTACTGGATAACCGGAACTCTACTGTATATCACATTCCAGTAGGAATAATATCTAACATCAGTTGCGCTGCTACAGTTGCAAATATGTGATGTGCTTTGTATTGCTCAATGCAGTTAAGCTACACAGCTGCTGATCATGCATCACTCCCACCTATGGTCACCCACACCCGACTGCCAAAAGAACGGTCAATATTTGATTGAAAAAAACAGGCATTAATCAAAAGGACCTCGAATCTTCATAGATTTTCCTTAGAATCAAAGTACTAATGAAATCTAACATCTGATCTATTGAAAACTTCCAACAGTGCATGGCCACCTGAAAGCCCCGTACACACTCTAGATAAAACTCTTCTGAGGTAGACATTCAGGGACATCTTGACCGAAAATCTAGCTTATGTCCAGATGTCCCCACCACTTAAACATCTAGCATTAAAGGTGTGTACACACTAACCGGATACGGCGGATATATTTATTGCAGATATGTTAATTGTGGGTATACAGGGAAATATTGTGACGAATGTGGTGTGGATATTGGTGGGTTTGCGATTGGTGGAGGGCGGTGAGTGGTTGGCACGGGTTCAGGTCAGTTAGGATTTGGCATTGTGGGGATGCGGGTCAGTTGGGTTTGGCATCAGTTGGGGGGGCGTTTAGGGTTGGGCATTGGCGGGTATTGGTTACAGTTAGGCATCACTGTGAGAATAGGGCTAGATTTAGCGTTAGTAAAATACTGATAAAATTTACTGATATTTTACGATTGGAATTACCATTGCCCAACAGGAGAATATTGGTAATTTTATGGAGATTCTACTAGCAGCTAATTCTGCCACCCAAATGTCCCCGGCGCCTTTTTTGTATGGACTTAACACCTACCTCCCAAGACAAGAATGAGGAACACATTTTAGCACCAATATATCTAGGCCAGTCATGCCTTCATCACCCCTCCAGTCATGTCCCGACATAATTATTCAGATTACCTGCACTTTTTATGTCAAACTACTAGGCCCTTTCCTGGATACAGGGATTTGAAGATAAGCAGTGACACCGCTGGACACATAGATTTTTTCTTTTGCCCTATCAAATCATAAGGCTGATTCACAAATATTAAAGCGAACCTTATGTGAATAAAAAATGTGTCCAATTACTTACCTGGGGCTTCTTCCAAGTTCCAACCCCCTGAAGTCCTCCTGCTCCCTCACCGTCATTCCGTGCTCAGCCATTCCTCCACTGTCCCCTCACCAGTCAACCGGCCACTGAGCATGCGTGGTGCTTTATCGTGCTCCTGCGTTCAGGCCGTGCATCCAGCATTGGAGGGGGACACCGGAGCAACAGCGGAGTGCAGGATGAAAGCGAGGGACCAGGAAGACTTCAGGAGGCTGGAAGAAGCCCCAGGTAAGTATATGGGCATTTTGTTTTTCAATTTAGATTTCCTATAACGTATGAATGATCTCTCCCCGAGGCATAATCGCTAACTGATGGTAAAATTGCTGCATTTAGGCAGCAATTTTACTGGTACTTATGGCATTGGCATAGGACGCATTCCACTATAGCACAATTCCTGTTACCTAGGTATTGCACGCATTGTTAAGGTAATGCACATGTTGCTAAGGTAACCCACAATACCTGCCTAGCACACCATGGGGTTTGATTCACAAAGCTAACTTACTTTTCACCTTAAGAGCTAATGCATGAGATAAACAAATAAGGAGAGATAATTCATGAGATAAACAGGCGAGAAGAGATGAATCATGAGTTAAGTCTAATAAGGGGAGATAAATCATCAGCTAAGTCAGTTAAGAAGAGAGAAATTGTGAGTTAATAAGTAAGGTTAGATAAGTCTTTGTGAATCTGCCCCATAACCCTTTAATTAATTTAGCGGGCATCTAAAGCCATATATATATATATATATATATATATATATATATATATATATATATATATATATATATATATATATATATATATTCTCCTGCAAAGAAAAGCTAGAGAAAATGGAAATGGATCATCAGGGCCCTTTTCTGTGTTAACTCATAATTGATCTCTCCTGGGACTGATTCACAAAGCTTTTCTGTCGAATTCTCTCACCTTACTTATTAAGTACGTATAAATGACTTAACTTATGAGTTATCTCTTATTTGACCTACCTCATAATTTATCTCTCCTTATTTGAGATGTCGCTAACATTGAATTTTCCGTTCATGAACAGTGAACGCGAACTTCAGCAAATGTGCGTGAACAGTCAAACCGAGCGAACCGCCATAGACTTCAATAAGCAGGCGAATTTTAAAACCTACAGACTGTTTCTGACCACAAAAGTGATGGAAAAGTTATTTCAAGGGGTCTAACACCTGGACTGTGGCATGCCAGAGGGGAATCCATGCCAAAAGTCCCACCAAAAATTACAGAGTTGACACAAAGTCGGGGTTTAATCCCTAAAGGGCAGAAATCACATTATGCACAGCTCTGGGTGTCAGTGGGCTGCAGAGGTGGGACAAGGTCCTCCAGCACCCAAGGCTGAGACACCAAAGTGCGCCCCTCCATCCCTGCCAGGCTGCCACCCCAGCCGTCACACACTGATTGCTATTAGACTGAGAGGTGCCACAGGGCCCACAACCTCCCCAACACCTTAATATCTAGTTATCTGGCTTGCAGTCACTGCTATGTATCCCCTTTTCTTATTTCTTTCTGCTTCAAAAACAATTAAGGAATGACAGCTGAAAGAATTGTGCGCCCCCTCCTACACTGCGCCCTGAGGCTGGAGCCTCTCCAGCCTATGCCTCGGCCCGGCCCTGGTGGGCTGTGGAGTGTCACACGCAGAGAAATGCAATAGTACTATCAGAATAGAGTGAAATAACGCACTGGAATGGTTCTGTGCCTGCAACTTAATTAGGCAACAACAACAGCAGTAGTGTGCATACAGCTCTGGGTGTCAGTGGGCTGTGGAGTGTCACACACACACACACACAAAAAAAACCACAGGAGACCAATGTGCTAGCCCTCAAAAGGGCTGTTTGGGGTGCTTTAACAGCAATTGAGGAACAAGAACATAGGCCTAGCTAATGATTTCCCTACCTATCTACAGCAAGTCTGACCCTGCTCTCACTAAGTCAGCAGCCAGCAGAGAATGAATCCAATATGGCCGCCGCAACTGCTTTTTGATAAGGGGGTCCAGGAGGGGGTGCTGGCTGATTGGCTGCCATGTGTCTGCTGACTGTGAGGTAAGGGGCAATAGTTTGGCTCCTTGATGATGTATAGGGGGTGGGTCGAACGCCATATGTTCGCAATTCACGGAGAACGCGAACAGCGAATATTCGCTGGAAACTGTCTGCCGGCGAACTGTTCGGGCCATCTCTACTCCTTATTTGACCCAACTCATGGTTTATCTCTCCTTATTTGACCTTTTCTTAGCTCTTTAATTAGCTCTCCTTATCTAGTCATCTCATGCAGTATCGCTTCTTATCTGTTTATTGCGTGGCCATCTCCCCTTATATTCTTAATGCTGTCATTATCTCTCCTTATCTATTTATCTCCTGCAGTATCACTCCTTCTCTAGTTATCTCATAAAATATATCTCTCTTTATATGTTAAATTGCATGGATTCCCTCCCCTTATCTTTACTTATCTCTCCTTATCTATTTATCTCATATATTATCTCTACATGGGGTGGTGGATTCATGTATCTGCGATAATATTCACTTACCAGTGTAGGCTATATTTTCCTTACTAACGCCAGTAACTACCGCGAGGTACGCTATTAGCTCGAGCCGAGTACTCGACTCAAGTAGCGCAACTGTTACTACAGAAACACTCATTAGTTATGGGAGTTACCATAGCAACGGTCAAGCTTACCTGTAAATGGTAACATTACTGCAGGTACGTGAAGGCATGAGCGGGAGCGCGCATTATTTGTCTCGGGAACGAGTGATCGGAGGAGGACGGCATGGGACATGACAGCTACAGGGGACTAATAGAAGCCCCAGGTAAGTGTCTGTTTATGTTTATTGCAGGACTCCACAGACCCCTTTAAAGGGAACCAGAGACGGGACTCAGAGACAAATAACATAATAGATTTATACATACCTGGGGCTTCCGCCAGCCCCATACGCACGGATCGCTCCCACTCCGTCGTCCTCAGCCTTCTCAATCGCCGGTACCGGGTTCCGTCACTTCCGCCGGACACAACCAGTTTTCCGCATGCGCAGGGACTCCCTCCGTCTCGCTGGCGCCTGCTTTACACATGAGCCTGCGCAGTACGGAGGGAGCGCACTGCGTCTGCGTTGACTTGCCAAAGTGATGGGACCCGGTACCGGCGATTCAGAAGGCCGAGGACGGCGGTGTGGGAGCGATCCATGCGGATGGGGCTCTTTACACCACCAGCAAACAAGTAAAATACTCAAAATAATTTTGACAGTACTTTCTCACCTACTTTTTTGTCCTCTTCCAATTGCAAAGTGCCAAAAAGTTATTTTAAGTTAAAGATTTAAAAAAATTATCTCCTAGGAGAAAACTCAGGAGAAAAAGTGAATGTCATTTGGCCCCTGGTTGGTGGGATAGTTAATGAGTTACGTTTTGTGAATCAAAGGTCTGATACGTAAAGACAAATTAAAGCAATTAAAAAGATGAGGCGTCACAACCTCCTCCCTCTCTCCATCCCTCTCTAAACCCAGTTTATCAATGCGGTCCCATATTGCAACGATGACATACTGCTTTGACGTGAGGAGTGCAGCCAAACTCAGCCTAAAAATCTCTTGCCTGACAAACCCATTATGTGTGGGGGGAAAAGCAACAGGTTCACTGTAAAGTTTCCAGTTGTGTTTGAAGGCATCAATAAGTCATGCAGTTTAGAGATCAGGTAACGAGGCGCTCTTACCGTGTGCTGGGCTACGGCGTGTTCTCCCGCCTGACATTTACACGTGAATGTAGCTGTCCGCGTCCTGCGGCGAGGCTCCCAGATGCGTATTCCCCAGTGCGTACACCTATAGGAGCATTGCTGCTCCAGCTCTGTCTCTCCCTCTCTCTCTCCTCCTCTCAGAGTGACTCCAGTCCTCTGCACACTCTGTAATAAAGCTCAGGGCTACACCTCCACATCACACTGAGCCAAGAAAAAAACTCCACACTGTACAGAAGAGAAAGCTGCCTCCTCGCTCAACCACTCTCCAGCCTCTCCGATTTCTATACCAGGAAGGAGAGGAAATATTCCTCCTGAGCTGGAGATAGCTGGCCGGAGACAAGAGAACGGGCTCCGCTGTTTCTACTTTTTCCTTCTGCCTTTGTTGTGCGTCTGAGAAATATGTCAGAAGAAATAAGTATAAGTAACGGGATCCTGCTGTGTGCGAGGACAGAGGAACGGTTACGAAACGCGTTGGTATTTTCACTGCTGCGTTTTAGAATGTAGTCGATGGTGATGAAGAAAACTGAAAAATGTAAAGTTTTGTCTATTTTTAAAGGACCACTGTTGTGAAAAGTTGTCAAATTTAAAATGCACGTAAACACAGCCGTAAGTGACTTTTCTCCTAGGTTGCTCTCACTTACAGTAGTCAGGAGAAATCTGATGGAAATGACAGATTTTGAACTAGTCCATACCTTCATGGGGGATTCTCGGTGTTATTTTTATTCTTTACAAAAGCACTACCTGGAAAGGATCTATACAAAGATGCAGCCCCCTTCCCCTACCTTTTTGCACACTATTCTGGCAGTTGGACTGAGCGAATGCCACCCACTAAGTGCTTGTGAAAAAACATGAGGAGATAGGCTAGTCAAAAACCTGTCAGTTACGTCAGATTTCTACTAACTTCTGTAAGTGACAGCAACACAGGAGAAAGGTAATGTATGGCTCATTTTACTCTGGAAGAAACATACTACTTATTTGTATGTGTTCACATGTATTTTACATTTTTACAATTTATCGCAATAGTGGTGCTTCAAGGAACACTTTAAGCTAGCTGTGGCAGTGTCACGTAGTTCAGGTGTATGTGGTACACACAATCAGGTGTTTATGACATTATTGTCAGTTCTGAAAAGATTAGCCACATGCTTGTTTCTGGTGTTCTTCAGACACTACTGCAGCCAAATAGATCAACAGGACTGCCAGGCAACTGGTATTGTTTAAAAGGAAATAAATACGGCAGCCTCCATATTCTGCTCACTACAGTTGTCCTTTAAGAAGAACACTCCATTGAGTTATGGTTCACCATGAGCTTGCTGGTTAGTCTGTACCTCTGGGTGTTTCAAGCCCTACTCCATAGAGCCAAATTAATCCATGCCATGCACTGATGAGGCTCAAACAATCCGAAACAGTCTGTATGCATGTTGGATTATTATGGCTCTGTACAAATTAACAAGCTGACACATCATTGCATTCCAGCAGCTCTGAAGGTGCGTTTAGCTTCCAAGGACAACAATGGTTAATTTGCATATATTCAGCAGTGATGCACTGGGAGACATCTCAAGCTCACTTCAACTTAAATTATTGCAAATTCTTTCTGTTTTAAGAAAGCAAACTTTTGTTTTCTATGCTATTTTAGTAAGGGGGCTTTTAGAACCATTGTAGCCCCTCACACACTCCAATGAGTTCTGGGTCACCATGAGCTGGCTGGTTAGTCTGTACCTCTGCAAATTCAATGAGATCTTTTTACTAACTCGTGTCTGTCCTAAATATGGCCCCGCTAAGGGCCACGCTCCTAAACGGAGATATTTGGCATGATTTCCTATAAGGAGTCTTTTCTTCTGGGTCACATTCTTCAGTGTGACTAAGCCTGCGTTTGCCATTAGTAGAGATGTGTAGAGTGAGTAATGTTGTGTCACTAGCAGCGGATTGTGCAGCTGTGCCTATTCATACAGTGACAGCGTCGCGTGCAGAGGGGCACCGCTGAATACATCCTATACACAGCTCCGTCTGATGCCCCAAATTCCTGCAGACCAGCAATATTACTTAAAAAATGATGAGATCAAATTTTTTTATCTATCCTCCTTCACCTAAAAATCACTTTTTTATTTATGCCACAGTTTTATGTTATATTTAAATCTAATTTTTACGTTTTTACTGTTTCGTGGCTTTTTCTCAATGACACATTCATTGAAGTATGCCAGAGCTAAAAGCCTATGAACTATTGCCCGTTTTTATCTCTTATTTGCTCTCTGAAGCCATTTTCTGCCAGGAAACCGGTTTATGGCTGTAATTCCTTATCAGTGAGAGTTACACTGTAGTCCGACCCGGTTCCGACCCAGATAGTCACTTACATACCTGATTTTTAAATCTTACAGGCTGGGGTCACACATAGCAGAAACTTTGCGGAAAACGCTGCTTTTTTGCCCATAATGAAAGTCTATGGGCCGCATATAAAAATGCATATGCATTTTCTATGCGTTTTAAAACCTGCATTTTTAAAAACACTGTTTTTTGTTGCATATTATGCAGGAAAGCTGGCAAAACGCACATAATGAAAGTCAATGGGAATGCAATTGTATGCATTTTTCAAGCATTTTCCATGCTTTTTTTCTAAAAAAAAAAATATATATTTCCTTGGCTGTATTTTCGCTTCCTGTAGTCTTCCAAGTGATTTACATAAATGGAAATATAAAAACGCATGGAAAACAAACTGCAAAGGAATTAAAACGCACAAAAAAGCATGAAAAACACATTGCAAACACACCAAAAACGCTGTAAAAATGCACAAAAAAACCTACACAACATTAATATAAAACATGACATAAAACGCAGCCTTTCACGCTATGTCATATGTGTGAACCCAGCCTCAGGCAGAGAAAGAAAAAAAGGAACACAGCATAGTTATTTGTGTGCTTGGCACTGTACATACCCATGTCTATCTCATCATGTCACATGTCACCTCGGGAGTCCTTTAACCACTTAACGACCAGCTAACGCCGATAGGCGGCGGCTGGTCGTTTGTGGTTTTGCATGGAAACGGCCGCTCAGTTCACGGAGGGTGTCTCCGTGAACCACCTGCGTGCCTCCGATCGTGGCTCGCAGGCTAATTGTAAACACGCGGGGAAGAAATCCCTGCTGTTTACATCAATACGGCGCTACTGCACAGCAGCGCTGTAAAGGAGATCGGCGATCCCCGGCCTCTGATTGGCCGGGGATCGCCGCCGTGTGATAGGCTAAAGCCTATTGGAGGCGGTACAGGACGGAGCGCCGTCCTGTGCCGCCCAGAGCCAGCGAGAGAGGGAAAGAAGGAGAGGGAGGTAGGAATCGCGCTGCGGAGGGGGGCTTTGAGGAGCCCCCCCGCTCGACCACACAGAGCGGCGGCGATCAGACCCCCCAGCAGGTCATCCCCCTAGTGGGGAAAAAGGGTGGGGGAAGTCTGATCGCCCTGCCACCATCCTGATCTTTGCTGCGGGCTGGAGAGCCCACGCAGCACAGATCAGCTAACAACAGCCCGGTCCTTAAGTGGTTAAGGCCCATACCCACTAGGCAATTTTTTGGCAGATTTTTCCAACGACCGACGACTTCATGTTGGTAGTACAGGCTTGCAATTAGGCAAAGGACATTTGGCAACGCGGATCAGAGCTTTATGATCCCAGATGACTCCTGCACAAAGTACCCTGATCGCTTGAACTCTCATCCGCGCCCGTCACGTGCCATTGCTTATAAATGATGGCAGAAAGATGGATAGGGGACTCTCGTCATCGCGGGACATCGCTGGGATCCATCTTCCTGCCTCGGGAGATGAGTATTCAGCTTTACAGGTCCTCACTCAAATAGCAGTGAGGAAAAAGAATAAAGCCTGGCACACACTTTCAATTATAATTGGCCAATCACTGACCAATGTTACCTCCTCCATGTAGTATGATGGTTTACCTACACAATCTGCTCATAGTATTCAATATCTGCTGACCCTCATACTACATGGAGGTGGTAAAATTGGTTAGTGATTGGCCAATCATAATTGAAAGTGTGTACCAGCCAGGCTTAACTATACAGTTCAGGGCAGCCTAAAGCCTCTCAAGCCGGGTACACACATCAAATTTTGATTGACCAATGGTTGGCCAATGTTACTACCTCTGTGTAATAGGAGAGCTCACCTACACAATCTTTTCATAGTATTCAAAACTTGTCCATTCTTCTCAAGTCACACGTATGTATACTGTGGAAGCACGTGTCCTGCACTAGAACCCTTAGGCCTATGGTATGAAGTGGTTGAAAGGTAAAAATACATTTTTACATGTCAACATTACTGCTTTTTGTGTAAATCATTAACTGTGTTCTCATGGTAAATAAAGTAAATAAACTGACTTTAGTACCTCATAAACTGAAAGTGATCCTGATGAATACACTGAAAAGGATAGGATCTGTAAAAAAAAACTCTCCATGTCAGCTTGAGTCTATGAAGGCATTAAAGGAGTTTAAAAAAAAAGATCCACTTATCAGACCAGCCCGTGGCAGCCGTCCTGTGCCCTCGCCGCAGCTCCGGAGGCTCCCAGTCTTCTCCACTGCAGAACCCGACCTCGACAGGTCAGGTTTCTGGGTCAGCTCCACCGTGTGGGTCACGTGGTCTCCCCGACGTCATCCGGACGGTACTACGCAGGTGCAGAACTACTGCCCCTGCGCAGTACCGTCCTGATGATGTCAGAGGGACCACGTGACCTGCACCGTGGAGCGCAGAAGAAGCCGACCCGGAACCCGACCTGGCGAGGTCGGCTGAACCAGCGGAGAAGACCAGGAGCCACCGGAGCTGCGACGAGGGCACAGGACGGCTGCCACGGGCTGGAGGAGGCCCCAGGTAAGTGGATCTTTTTTTTTTTTTTTTTTAATCTAGCTTGGACAATCACTTTAAAGGGAACCTAAACTGAGAGGGCTATGGATGTTTCCTTTTAAATAATACCAGTTGCCTGGCAGTCCTGCTGAGCTCTTTGGCCACAGCAGTGGCTGAATCGCACACCTGAAACAAGCATGCAGCTAATCCAGTCTGACTTCAGTCAGAGCACCTGATCTGCACAGGCACAGGATCAGCAGGAGAGTCAGGCAACTGGTATTATGTTAAAAGGAAAAATGTATACCCTTCTCAGTTTAGGTTCCCTTTAAGTAAACCAAGGATCTTGTCTATTTGCCATAAATACCTCGCAATCCTTACAAGATCCGTTGTAATTAATGTAACTGAATGACACTTATATTTGCAAAAAAATCTCTCTACCTATGTCTGATTGTATGTTCTAACATTGTCAGTCAACAGCAATCTGAAGAATGCTTACTAGTTGAAAGCTTACTGTTTTTCTTTTAAATTAGCCAATAAATTGTATTATCCTGACTCAAAACTTCCTGTCTATAAACTACAAGCTCTAGTCTGTACCAATGCTTAGCTCCTAATGATGGTAATACACCATGAGTTTTTTTGGGGGCAGACAGATGGCTCAATAGATAATTTCAATCATTTTTCTGACCAATTTTCTCATAGAAGTGAATTGAAATTTATCAGAAAAACAATTGGAAAATCGATCAGAAAGTAAATCTGCCAAAAAAACGCATCGTGTATTCCCAGCATGAGATTTTGCACACACAGTGTTTCTCTCCATCCTGCCTCTTCCCCCTCCCCTTGCTTGTAGAGCTAACAGACAGAGGATGGGGGGCTGGAATGATTTGTCTGTAATCAGTCCACACATTAGCAGCTTGCTGGCGAATTAAGTATTAAAGCATGCCAGTCAACTAGCCAAGTACATCTGTAGGTAACGTTTCTTCAATAATAGCACCAACATTTGGACAATCTGCTCTGCTCAAAACAAAAGCTTCTGAGTTCTGTCTGTGATGTTTACATTTGGTTCCTATCATTGCTGAACTAGTTGGCCTTAATTTTATCACCTGCGTTAGGCAAAAAAAAAAAAAAAATCTAAAGCTCGCCACACAAACATCGATATTGATCACCCAAATGGGCCCCACCAGCCAGCCATTGTGCACCCCCAAAACTTTGAAGCTGGAGCCACCAGTGCCTTAGACAACTGCACACTTGTGTAACAACAATAAACTTCTGTCAAGCAGAATTGGTCGATAAAACGCTAATAATTCTGCATATTTTATGCTAATTTTATGCAGCTTGCAAATGTAACAATCTAATGCAGCAGTTTAGTGTTAGGAGGAAGTACGCCCAGTGTCAGTGTAAAAGTACGTCCAGTGTGACTTCCTCAGAGTTTGTGAGAAGGACTGTTGGTTCCTCTGTTTTTTTTCTTGGAAAAATATTTTATTGGCACAATAACCATACAAATATTACAACACTTGGTCATATAAAGACATTACAACTAGTTCCATTTTTTTAGTCCCTTTGGAAAGTCTTTTTTCCTTTTGTATAATCTATTTTTGGCAGCAACCGTTTGAGAGCACAAAGGCTGAAGCAACATTCCAGAGCTCACTACTCGGAACATTAAAAACAGGTGAAAAAAGCTCTTCCGTTAAACTAATACCTTCTAGAGAAAGCAAATTTTGTTCTGTGTCCGAAAGCTGAGGACCACTCACGCGCGGACAGCATTTGCACTTGTAGCCCATAGCAACCATTCACATTCCTTTCTGTGTTTTCCCACTGAACTGTAAAAGGGAAAAAGGATAAACATTTCAGGGGGACCAAACATTCATTTTCTTGTACACTGGGGAACTCAGATCCATGGCGGTATTACCTCCTAACACCACACAGGTATCAAAATATTCCAATATATGTATAACAAAACATCTACATAGCAATAACATGAAAACAAAAAAGCAAGAGGGGCCAAATTATTGTTGCTGTAGTTTTCACAGCTGTTCTATAGAGCATTACGCAGGGCACACACTTGTCCTTTCAATTTTGCTACCATTTTCTGGCGTTCTGCGATCCCATTTGCGATTGTGTTTTCCACTTGTAAATGTGTTGCGTACAAAGGTTACCTTTCAGACTGTGGCAAAATAAACTGAATTAGAACAGTGCGTAATGTGCAAAAAAAAAAAAAAGCAGACGGTGGTCTAATTCTTAAACGCTGGTAAAACGCAGAAACAGAACACAAATAATCTGCTACCACTCAAATTCCTGGCGGCAAGTGGAGCAGCAATAGAGGTTGCAGAGGTCTTGCATCGGGCCCTTGGGCCAGAGGGGCCCCGAGGGATCCTCCCTCAACCACTGTAGTAGCTTTCTATTGGTCCTGTGCTTGTAATAATTGCTTCTATAGATGCTTTGAATGATAATAATCATTAACAAGCTGTTCCACGTGCCCTTTTTGCACCTCTGACACTGTGGTTGTCCTTGGCAGGTTGCGGTGCACCGTATCAATTTTTATGTATAAAGTGCTTGGGGGGACCCATGTGAAACTTGCACCGGGGCCCATAGCGCCTTACCTACGTCACTGCTGGAGGCGTAAAATACTATTCCTCCTCTGAGTCATAGTAACTTGGAGGGAGGAGTAATTTGAGGTCCGGCGATCGCCAGAGGCCTGAATTACCCTTGCGTGGGGTGCGCACTATAGCATCAGTGCTATAGTGGCGCCCAATTTCACCGTCGGATGTCCACAGGAGTCGCACAAAAATATAGAGCCAGAAAAAGCCGTACATCCCTATCAGAAATGGATTAACCACTTAAGGACCAGGCTATGCTGCACTGATCTGTGCTGCGTGGGCTCTCCAGCCCACAGCACAGATCGTATAATAGCCAGGGCGACCAGACTTCCCCCCCTTTTTTCCTCACTAGGGGGATGTCCTGCTGGGGGGGTCTGATCGCCGCCAACTTGCTGCATGTAACGCGGGGAGGCTCATCAAAGCCACCCTCCGCAGCGATTCCCTGCCTCCCTGTACTTCCCTCCCTCCCGTCCTTCCTATGGGCGGCACAGGACGGCGATCGCCCATCTCCTTTATGGCGCTGCAGCAGCGCTGTATGATGTAAACAGCGGGGATTTTTTCCCCGCGTATTTACATTTAGCCTGCGAGCCGCAATCGGAGGCTCGCAGGCTGTTCACGGAGACACCCTCCGTGAACTGACATGGAAAGGCCACACGAACGAGCAGCCGTTTCCATGGGAAACCACTTGCGACCTGCCGACGCCTATCGGCATTAGGCGGTTGTTAAGTGGTTAAGATGAAATGCGGCCCTAGGCAAGATGTTCATCTAGCTTTTTTTTGTTAGATTTGGTGGGGGTAGCATCCACCAGGCCCATAGACTCTCTCCAGACCCTAGGAACCTGCCTAGAATTGCCTTGTGGATGATCCGTCTTTATGGATCTATGATCACTATGGATGAAATACAGTATAACACTCTCAAAAAAAGAAAAATAATCCATATAGTAAAAGATTAATGAAAGACCTATACCGTACTCTCTTCTAGGTTATGTAAATTAAAATAATCTTTATTTGAACACACGCATGTTATTACAATCATTAAAAAATATCCATACAGCGTGGGCATAATATAAATAAAAATAATGGAAAAGTCGTAAATGTATATCAGCAACACGAGTGTAAGCAAAATACAGCAATCCAAACAGCCACCATACACAGACAGACCAAACTGAGTCCAAAAATGTATGAAAACAAGCAGGAAGGCTGGTCCTGATGTACAACACTGCCTCTACCACTGGTCCTTAGATAATGCGCATATACAGTGACACTGATCCTCCAAAGTCTATATTCAATTCTGTAAAAAGTCTTACCACGAGTGTCAGGAACAATCCAACCCCCACGCTGTCCCTCACATGTATCACATCTCCTGCTGCTTCATCAGAGGATAATATCATCAAAGATGTCCTCAGGAGCTCACGTCCCTGTCACACAGAAGGCCTGTGTCATGTGCACTCCAGCAAGCTGTGCTGCCTGCTGGATGAATGGGAAGCCTAATGGAATGAAATCAGCCGCTTGCAGCAGAGGCGCTGTGTGTGTGTGACAGCCGGGCCATGCTGGGATTACAGCGCAGGGCACGTGGGATGCTGCCTGACAGACTCTGATCGCTGGTGACATGGCCCATGACCTGACTGGGACACACACACAACACCACACACACACTGCAGACACACACACACACACACTGATCGCTGGTGACATGGCCCATGACCTGACTGGGACACACACACAACACCACACACACACTGCAGACACACACACACTTGATCGCTGGTGACATGGTCCATGACCTGACTGACACACACACACACCACACACACACACACACGCGCACCACACCATGCACGCTGGTGACATGGTCCATGACCTGACTGACACACACACACTCCACACACAGACACACACCACACACACAGACACACACATACTCTGAATGCTGGTGACATGGTCCATGACCTGATTGACACACACCACACATAGACACGCACACACACCACACCATGCACGCTGGTGACATTGTCCATGACCTGACTGACACACACACACTCCACACACACACACAAACACAGACACACAAACACTCTGAATGCTGGTGACATGCTCCATGACCTGACTGACACACACACACACTCTGAATGCTGGTGACATGCTCCATGACCTGACTGACACACACACCACACACACACACACTCTGAATGCTGGTGACATGGTCCATGACCTGATTGACACACACACACACCACACACACACACACTCTGAATGCTGGTGACATGGTCCATGACCTGATTGACACACACACACACACATACACACCACACACAGACACACACACACACACACACACACCATGCACACTGGTGACATGGTCCATGACCTGACTGACACACACACACAACACACAGACACACAAACACTCTGAATGCTGGTGACATGGTTCATGTCCTGACTGACACACACACACACCACATACAGACACACACACACCATGCACGCTGGTGACATGGTCCATGACCTGACTGACACACACACACAACACACAGACACACAAACACTCTGAATGCTGGTGACATGGTCCATGACCTGACTGACACACACACACCACATACAGACACACACACACAGGCACACACACACCACACCATGCACGCTGGTGACATGGTCCATGACCTGACTGACACACACACACACACCACACACAGACACAAGCGCACACACACCACACATACACTACACCATGCACGCTGGTGACATGGTCCATAACCTGACTGACACACACACACACACACACACACACACACACACACACACACACACACACACACACACACACACACCACACACACAGATACACACCACATACAGACACACACACACACATACTCTGAATGCTGGTGACATGGTCCATTACCTGACTGACACACACACACACAGACACTGCAGACACACACCGCACACAGACACGCACACACACACACACACCACACCATGCACGCTTGTGACATGGTCCATGGCCTGACTGACACACACGCACACACCACACACAGACACACACACACAGACACACAAACACTCTGAATGGTCCATGACCTGACTGACATACACACACACAGACACACCACACACACACCACACATACACTACACCATGCATGGTGGTGACATGGTCCATAACCTGGCTGACACACACACACACCACACACAGACACACAAACACTCTGAATGCTGGTGACATGGTCCATAACCTGGCTGACACACGCACACATACACACCACACACACATACACACCACACACAGACACACACACACACTCTGAATGTTGGTGACATGGTCCATGACCTAACTGACACACACACACACACACACACACACACACACACAGACACACACATACACACTGAATGCTGGTGACATGGTCCATGACCTGACTGACACACACACAACACACACTCACTCACACTCACTCACACACACTCACTCACACACACTCACTCAAACACACATACACCATGCGCGCTGGTGACATGATCCATGACCTTAGTGACAAATACACACACACACACACGGCATCATGGAAGCAGGCTGCATTGTTTTGACATGTGTTTCCTGCCGTGAAATCAGTGAGGTAACGGGAGAAGATTATTTTTCCCCTCTCGGCTTCGAGGCTTTTTATTGGCTGCTTTCAGGTTCCAGCACGGCACGCAATAAAATACAGCTTTCTGGAGTCCTGTGTGGATTATGCCCATTTTTGGGTAAGTCTTTCCACCGCAGGATGCCAGAGAAAGGGGAGCCCAGGGTTGAGGAAGAGGGGTGAGAAAAGGGGAATAGTGCAAACACGAACCCCCCTTCCTCCTTTTGATACAGGGGCCCCCCTCCCAGGGCAGGTGTTGTGGGCGACATTGTGGGGAGGGCCATGGTGGCCACACTTGATATGTGACTCCTGGCAGATTTGACACCTGGACGTGGTGAAGGTGTTGTAGAAATAGGGGGGGCACTCAGTTTTATTGGGGGGCCCCTCACTTTGGCATTTTGCTTCTGCCTGATGTCATACATGTTAAAAGGAAAATGTCAAAGTGGAACTTTGGAACTTTCTAGTTTTGGACAGGAAAGACAACAGTTGGAAGCAGGGCTGTTTGGTTGTGTGCGACAGAGGCACAGTACTGGGGGCCAGCACTCAGGAGAGAGAAATAATGTGCCAGAGGATCTGACATGATGCTAGAAATTCTCTGCGCAGGACTGTTCAGTGCACAGCTGCAACATGAGGGTCCTGACTTAGGTGAGTATCATTTTTCTAAGGTCATGTTGGTTAGTGTGAGAGACTTGTTGGTTCAGCTGTTATGGTTAGTCATCAGTACAGCATTAGGCAAACGTTAGAAAACCTATTATTATGTTCTGATGTGGTGCCGACATATTCTGCAGCACTTTACAGAGTACATAATCATGTCACTGACGGTCCTCAGAGGATCTCACATTCTAATCCCTACCATAGTCATATTCTAATGTCCTACCATATAATATAATTATGTATTTATGTAGTGCTGACATCTTCTGCAGCACTGTACAGAGTATATAGTCATGTCACTGACTGTCCTCAGAGGAGCTCACAATCTAATCCTACCATAGTCATATTCTAATGTCCTACCATATAATTATGTATTTATGTAGTGCTGACATCTTCTGCAGCACTTTACAGAGTATATAGTCATGTCACTGACTGTCCTCAGAGGAGCTTGCATTCTAATCCCTACCATAGTCATATTCTAATGTCCTACCATATAATTATGTATTTATGTAGTGCTGACATCTTCTGCAGCACTTTACAGAGTATATAGTCATGTCACTGACTGTCCTCAGAGGAGCTCACAATCTAATTCTCACCACAGTCTTAAGTCCTACCCTATCATTATTATGTATTTATATAGCACTGACATCTTCTGCAGCACTTTACAGAGTACATAATCATGTCACTGACGGTCCTCAGAGGATCTCACATACTAATCCCTACCATAGTCATATTCTAATGTCCTACCATATAATATAATTATGTATTTATGTAGTGCTGACATCTTCTGCAGCACTTTACAGAGTATATAGTCATGTCACTGACTGTCCTCAGAGGAGCTCACAATCTAATTTTCACCACAGTCTTAAGTCCTACCCTATCATTATTATGTATTTATATAGCACGGACATCTTCTGCAGCACTTTACAGAGTACATTGTCATGTCACTGACTGTCCTCAGAGGAGCTCGCATTCTAATCCCTACCATAGTCATATTCTATTGTCCTACCATGTAATTATGTATTTATATAGCAGTGGCATCTTCTGAAGCACTTTACAGAGTACATAGTCTGTTACTAACTGTACTCAGAGGAGCTCACAATTTAATAGTCTTATGTCTCTACCATATTAAGTATTTATATATCACTGACATTATCATTGATGAATCCTACATTAAGTAAACCAGAGCTCTAGAAAAGAAAAGTTTTATACATACCTGGAGCTTTCTCCAGCCCCATAAGCTTGGATCGCTCCCACGCTACCGTCCTCCGATGCCTGTAGCGCCGGTACCAGGTCCTGTCACTTCTGTCAGTCGGGGCCACTCTGACGTAAGAGAAGTGCCCTCTTTGCGTATCTCTCCAGCAGCCACCTGGTAGATACATAGAGAGCGCACTTCTCCTGCTTAGACTGGCCCCGACTGGCTGAAGTAACGGGACCCGGTATTGGAGCTGCAGACAGCGGAGGATGGCGGCGACGGAGCAATCCGAGCGGATGGGGCTGGAGGAAGCCCCAGGTATGTATAAAACTTCTTTTAATCAGCTCTGGTACACTGAGAATATTAGGGCGTTAGGCCATTTTAGGCTCATCTATGGCTGTGCTGAAACTTATGTCTGCTTTTATGTAACGGTATATACCAAGTCATTTCCAATACGACGGGAATTCGCACAGAGTGGCCCCCAGCACCCCTATCCTCGCCGCTGGATACTGAGTCATATTATCCTGAGTCACTTTGAAGCCAGAACCTCGATCATCTTTTTATCTCTGGAGAAAGAAGAAAGAAAACAAAACAAGCAGAGAACTCCTGAGACACAAAGCAAGGTTTTTAGAAGAATTATTTTTTATCCGCTGATCTGAAATGGATACGTTACTTTGTGTTGATTTGGGAGTTGTTTCATGTCATATTCGGATGGGGCTTTTGTTATTCTTGTAAATCGTTTGTAATGTACCACCTGCCTTGTCCCTAACAGAAATATTCCCCCCTATTCACAGGTAAAGTAAACATGTCATAAAGTGAAATATCTCAGGCTGTGATGGAGGATGCAGGACAGACACACCTGCACGCAAATATCACCAGCTAAACACCTGGAAACCCCACAGACAGGCAAAACTCAACTTTCCATGAGAAAGTGACGGCCTGGCGCATCCTATTCTGCCTGCCGTGCCTCCCTATTGGTCTGTGAGGCTGCTAATCACATTGTTTAAACGTGTCATTGTGGTCTTCCAGATCTTCCAAACCTTCCAGGAAGACAGAAAAGCAAAAAGAGAAAAGTGAAAGACCTTATGGTGTAGTACATTCAGGCAATGGGCCTATGGATTGCGAGCAATGAAATAATACAAAGGAAGGTAGCAAAACCAGCAACCACAATATGAAGGCCTGTGAGGAAGTCCCGTCCTCACCCGGGTTCGTTCATCATTGCTTGTCAGGTCACACGCCAGAAAAAAAAATAGGAGTTTTTGTAAAAAGTTCAAAGAATTTGGGACTGGTCACAGTAGGAAGGGAGGATGCGCCCCAAAAGTAATAACTAAGCTAAACCTTACCTCTAAAGAAGGACTGAGCATGTAGAGGTAAAGGTATTTATTATAACTACAATTTAATAGACAGTTCTTAGGATAACGCGTTTCACAGAACCCAGTCCACTTCCTCAGATCAATAAGGACTCTTGTAACTAGGATTTGCCAATTTGGTGCTCCTTACTGGTAAATGCTGTCCAGACCAGAAGTAGGGAGACCTCCCCAAAAACGACAGAGACAGCAGCAAATCAAACATTTTTGTACAGAGCAGGAAAAGTAGTAATGTGTGTACACAAGTACAATTACTGTTGCCCGCAGGGACCGGGCAGTACGGGGCTGTACAGGCCAGCGACGCGCTCTTTTACTAAGGAGGGGTGAGGAGGGTCCATGAAACAACATATGATGGTGTGATTAAGAGAACAATAAAGTATGCCTGTGCTTGGCTGAGACAACCCGACAGTCCGGATCTCTCAGTGATGCATTATGGGTGAATCGGGAGTTGCTGTACACATGCTGGATTCTTGGCAGAGGCAGCCTTGGCCAAGAACAATCTAGTGTGTGACAAGACTCTAAGTAGAGGGAAGCCTCTGCATAATCCACCTTGCCGTCCCACCACTGGGACCTCGGAAGCCCGTAGACAAGGGCTTGTCGATGGAGATTGGCTGCACTGTGCGCTGCTTGCGCCTGTACAGTAGTACAAAGCCAAACGGACATGACTTTTTTCGCCGAGTTCAAGCAGCGGCTCTGTGCTCATTCTTGTACAGAGGGCGCGGTCACAAATTACAGGGGTCCCCGCACTCAGGGGCATAGCAATAGGGGTTGCAGAGGTTGCGACCGCATCGGGGCCCCTGAAGGGCCCTCCCTCAACTACAGTATTAGCTCTCTATTGGCCCTGTGCTCATAATAATCACTTCTATAGATACTTCTATAGATACTTTGAATAGTGGTAATCATTAACACACTGGGGGAAATTTATCAACGCATTACCAACAGTTTTTTCTTCTTAATCTGTTCTAACCAGCAGGGAGAACAGTTCTGCATGATAATAAGAACCTTCTTAAATCCTAGGTAATAGTGGCAATTTAGCATGAATAGTGGCAATTTAGCAGATTAAGAAGTGCTTCATGGCAATTCTACAGATGTAGAACTGCAGGCTAGACATGATTGCAGAGTGCAGGCAGAGTGCTAGACATGATTTGTGATGTGCTCCTCCCCCCTGCTGAATTCCTCCTCAGAGCCTGCTGCTATCAATATAGCAGGTGTGTTGGTTACCTCAGCAACAGCAATTCCCCTCACACACTGCACTGCCTGAGAGACCTTCCTAGCTCCTCCTATTTTACAACAGTTTTTGAAGGAATCTGCACTATCTAATGATTTCTTAAGATGCCGGAGACAATTCTGCATGGATTTCTAAAAACCTACCAATATTTTGTCTCAGACACACTTGATAAAACTGGCCCTCTGTTTCCCATCTTCTTCTTGCACCTTTGACACTGTAGTTGCCATTGGCAGGTTTTTGTGCGCCGTATCAATTGTTATGTATAGAGTGCTTGGGGGGGCCCCATTGTAAAACTTGCATCAGGGCCCACAGCTCCTTAGCTACGCCACTGCCTGCACTGGAAAACGTAAGTGTACATAAAAGGTTTTTTTTACTTACCAGCCCCCTGTAGTCCGTCTGCTCTGTCACCATTCTCTAGGTCCTGTTGGTTGCGCCGCTGAAGGCCCCATAAATTCCACTACTCAGCGTGGTCGGGAGGGTTCTGTGCATGCGCAGATTGTTACGACTGTAATTGCGCATGTGCAGAACGCTCCCGGCCATGGGAGTGTGATCAGATGGTGCAGGCGGCCGGGACCATGCATGCGCATTTGCCCATAACCTAGCTGGATCACGGGCCTTAGAGTGCCACAATGGAGGGGATCAGAATGACATATAGCAGAAGGACTAAAGGAGCTGAAAGAAGGGCCACGGTAATTAAAAATCTTCTCCCCCCTTTTGTCTTAGGTTACCTTTAGGCCTCTTTCACAGTGGGACGTTGCGTTTGATGCAACGTTAAGGTCGCATAACGTGCCTCTAATGCAACGCATTGAAAGACTATAACTTGGACGTTATAGTACATTATTTAGCCCTGCGTTTGGTGCGCCGTTTTCGTCGCACAGTGATGGAACGAAAATGGCGCATGCGTTACATGTTAAAAAAATTAAATAAACATTACCAAGCATGTGCAACACACATAACGCAGCAAATGTATTGCTAAACGCACAGCATGCAGCACTTTCTAAATATTGCTACATGTTACACAGAACGCAACGTGTGCACTGTGAATGTCGCACAGGCTTTGTATTGCTGTGCGTTAGTCTACGTTGGAACATTTTCTAATGTGCGACTTTAACGTCGCACTGTGAAAGAGGCCAAAAAGTCCCTGACCTTTGTCCTTCATTTTCTGTCCAATAGAGTACTTATGCCAGGTCTTATATTTGTGCCACATAACCATGAAGGCCCAAGGAACAGGAAGTTGAGGAAAATCTCTTCAATATGGACACAAATAGCAACAATACCTCTCCCTATTCTCTTCATCTGTGGCTGGATAGTGTACTGGTTAAGGGCTCTGCCTCTGACACAAGAGACCAAGATTCGAATCTTGGCTCTTCCTATTCAGTAAGCCAGCACCTATTCAGTGAGGAGACCTTGGGCTAGACTCCCTAACACTGCTACTAGAGAGCGTGCCCTAGTGGCTGCAGCTCTGGTGCTTTGAGTCCACCCAAAGAGCGCAATATACTGTAAATGTTCTGTGTCTTCTTTATCTGTTTACTTTCCCATACTGCACTGGGACAATGGACAGGAGAATGCAATTGGCTGTTCTTCAGTCAGGCAGTTCATTGGATAAGCCTCACAATAGTAAAGTACAATAAGAAAGGCACAAGCCATGTGGATACCCTTACCTGTCCCGGGTAGCTGGTCAGTAGGCCACTCCCTCCTGCTTAGAGGCTGTAGAGTAGAAAGCCACCAGGAATGCTCGCCTGTCCTTTGCTGCGGTGATATGTTGTGTGTGCCTGAGAACACGTTCCTTGACCTGTGAATACATCAGAGGAGAAGAGCGGCTTACAATCACTTTATAGACATATCCTGCCAGTATATAGCAGCACAAACCAGCCAGCGTTTCTATGGACTTTGACTCAGATATTCAAATATTTTCCTGGATATGAATTGTTTACCCTCTTGTGACTGCTGCCAGCACAGTGCGTTCCATTGTCTCAGGCAGTGTGTGTGAAATGACAGCTTAGTAAACAGATATTTTGGAGCAAATAAGGTTTCTGTACTAGTTATATAGCCTCATGCTGTTCAAACATCAAGGGGGCGGGGCCTAGACAGACAGAGCACTCTGGAGCTCTGAGGGTCTGCCCTGCAGGACGTGGATGTCTGACTGGACACATGAAAATTATTTGGAAATCGGCTTTATGAAGGGTGTCTACACACAGACGAAAAAACAGCTATACCAACAAATGTGTAATTGTGTGTGTGTGTGGGGGGGGGGGGCTGGGGTAGGGGGCTTTCGGGGGGAGATAGCAGCTCCAGAAGCTCCCCCTACAGGGCTGTGGGGGGGCCTCCCGACTTCTTACAGCGATACAGGGTTCCCTCATCCAGTACAAGTTGTGCTGTGGTCAGATTGGTTATGGGTGGGGGAAATCGTGGTAGCCCCATTGTTATGAGGGGCCATGGTGGTTGCACTTGCTATTTGACCCCAAGCAGATTGATGAAGTGGGTGTGAACATAAGGAGGACCCCATTCAAGATCTGGGGGGTTACCCATGGAAAAGAGGAAAAAGGTATGTACATGGGGAGACCCCAAAATATATTTGGGGGTTATTCATGGGAGGAGAAAAAGGGCATGAACATAGAAGGACCCCATGAAAGATTAGATACCCATGGGGGAGAAGGAGGGTTGGAACATAGCTGGAGGAGGCATGTAAGATTTAAAGTGGTTACCCATGGAAGGAGGAAGAAGGTGTGAACCTAAGCGGGGGGGGGGGGGGGGAGGGTCCCATGTAAGTTTTGGGGGGTTACCCATGGAAAAAGGAAAAGGGCATGAACATATGGGGGACCCCATGCAAGAGTTGGGGGTTACCCATGGGAGGAGGAAGAAGGTGTGAACATATGGGGGATGCCATGCAAGATGGGGGGTTACCCATGGAAGGAGGCAGAGGGCGTGAACATAGGGAAGACCTCATGCAAGTTTTGGGGGTTACCCATGATTTGCATATACACCTCTGTATATCTGAGTTTCTACTGAAGACAAGGAAAGGGCTCAGAGCTGGTCATTAAAGGGAACCCGAGGTGAGAGGGATATGGAGGCTGCCATATTGATTTACTTGTAAACAATGCCTGTTGCCTGGCAGCCCTGTTGATGTTCTGGCATAAGTAGTGCCTGAGTCAAAACCCCGGAACAAGCATATGGCTGATCAAGTAAAACCTGAGTCAGCCAAGTCAGAGTACCTGATCTGCGGCATGCTTGTTCAGGGTGTATGGCTATAAGTATTAGAGACACAGGATCAGGACTGCCAGGCAACTCGTATTGTTTAAAATGAAAGAAATATGGCAGCCTCCATATCCCTATCACCTCGGTTTTCTTTAAGAATCTCAGACTTTTCACACCCAACACAAAACATAAAAATTGTTTGCTGCGGGTTTCCACCTACTCATCTGGGGGAACTTGCCAAGGAGCTGCAATTAAGGAGCTATTTGTGACGGGGTCTCCTCCAGGCAGGAGGCTGAGCTGTCATTCTTTCATCTGTAAGAGAAGGGGAATGTCAGCCACCTGTATTGCCGGCTGCCTAGGCAGGGGGTTAGTTGCCTGTTCTCTTGGAAACTGCAAGAATTGCAGGGGATAATTGTTCCGTCACAATGGAAGAAATGGGCTCCAACACATAAAGAATAGAAAACACAACAGCTAAGGAATGAGAAAGTTACAGCAACACAGCAAATCCCAAATCCTCATCAATCTGGCTGAGTCATAATATTGTTGTGCTGCTTTCCAGGTGGCTTCAAACTCCTTCTAAGGGAGGGAGAGGGGGAGAGAACATCAGGCTGGCTGCATGAGGCTCTCAGGCCAAAGCCTAAGGGCGCTTTCACATCAAGGCGGTGCAGTATTTTTACTTCACCCCACCTCCATGCAATGAATGTCTATGGAGACTTTCATACTGCGATGCTACGGAAGTGACGTTTTCACTGCATCTCTGATGCAGGTCCAGAACTACATGATTTTCATGCAGGACAATGCTCCATCACACGCGTCCAAGTACTCCACAGCGTGGCTGGCAAGAAAGGGTATAAAAGAAGAAAAACTAATGGCATGGCCTCCTTGTTTGCCTAATCTGAACCCCATTGAGAACCTGTGGTCCATCATAAAATGTGAGATTTACAAGAAGGGAAAACAGTACACCTCTCTGAACAGTGTCTGGGAGGCTGTGGTTACTGCTGCACGCAATGTTGATGGTGAACAGATCAAAACACTGACAGAATCCATGGATGGCAGGCTTTTGAGTGTCCTTGCAAAGAAAGGTGGCTATATTGGTCACTGATTTGTTTTTGTTTTGTTTTTGAATGTCAGAAATGTATATTTGTCAATGTTGAGATGTTATATTGGTTTCACTGGTAAAAATAAATAATTGAAATAGGTATATATTTGTTTTTTGTTAAGTTGCCTAATAATTATGCACAGTAATAGTCACCTGCGCACACAGATATCCCCCTAAAATAGCTAAAACTAAAAGCAAACTAAAAACTACTTTCAAAAATATTCAGCTTTGATATTAATGAGTTTTTTGGGTTCATTGAGAACATGGTTGTTGTTTAATAATAAAATTATTCCTCAAAAATACAACTTGCCTAATAATTCTGCACTCCCTGTATGGCAACGCGTGGATTTTTTAAAAATTACCAACGCGGCGCGCATGCACGGTAGCTTATTTAAACAATACAGTTCCGCATACCCGAAGCAAGAAGTGATGGGGCGCTCGTCACTTCCTGCTTGGCCGATAGCCAGACAGGGAACACTGCGCAATAGCACGGTGTTCCCTGAATGCCTGTTTTTGATCACGTTGCGATGCAGTGCATCGGGCGGCCGGGGGGAGGGCACATTTGAAACTAGGGAGGACAGCGCTGCAGGTTTCATTGCGTTCATTGCCTGTGCCGATATTACACCCTATCGAGCATATCGGCTATACAGCATGTCCAATCGATACATGCAACCAATATCAGCCTGAAATTGGTCGCATTGTCGATTGGGCATGCTCTTGGCGGCACTGATTTTCATATTTCGATTATCATCTAAACCAGGGGTCCCCAACCTGGGGGCCGCGGCCCCCTTGGTGGTCCCTGGGCAGTTTTTCTGAGGGGCTGAGTGTATATACTACACTCACAATCGGGGGAAAAAAGGCAGGAGGGGGACTGCCGCCGCCACTAACCACGACCCCCAAATCCCCGCGCCCCTCCCCCGGGCCCCAGATAAAAGTTTGGTCGGTATAGGGGGCCCCGGGCTCAAAAAGGTTGGGGACCCCTGATCTAAACCATCCAATTTCGATGTGCAGAAGATGCCGACCCATCTGGGTGTCAGCGGTCATCAGAGGCTGCCGGCGGAGATGAGAGACCGGAGATCCAGTAAGGGACCCCAATGACTTCTAGGGACTGGAAGAAACCCCGGGTAAGTATAACTTCATTTGTATGGTCCTTTAAAGGAATACTGTAGGGGGGTCGGGGGAAAATGAGTTGAATTTACCTGTGGCTTCTAATGGTCCCCCGCAGACATCCTGTGCCCGCGCAGCCACTCACCGATGCTCCGGCCCCGCCTCCGGCTCACTTCTGGAATTTCAGACTTTAAAGTCTGAAAACCACTGCGCCTGCATTGCCGTGTCCTCGCTTACCCTGATGTCACCAGGAGCGCACGGCGCAGGCACAGACCATACTGGGCCTGCGCAGTACGCTCCTGGTGCCATCAGTGGGAGTGAGGTCACGGCAACGCAGGCGCAGTGGTTTTCAGACTTTAAAGAGACACTTAAGCCAGAAAAATAAATGAGTTTTACTCACCTGGGGCTTCTACCAGCCCCCTGCAGCAGTCCTGTGCCCTCGCAGCCACTCACTAATCCTCTGGTCCCCCGCTGCCAGCTAGTTTCGTTTTTGCCGACAGGCCCGTCAGGACTGGCCACGCGTAGCTTTTTCCGCATTCCCGGCTGTAATTACCGCTATTGCGGGCCGCAATGCGTACAAAAATATGCGTTGCCGCATTACGGACGCATAGATATGTGGCAACGCGTATTTTTGTACGCGTTGCGGCCCGCAATAGCGCTAACTACAGTCGAGAATGTGGAAAAAGCTACGCGTGGCCAGTCCTGACGGGCCTGTCGGCAAAAACGAAACTAGCTGGAAGCGGGGGACCAGAGGATTAGTGAGTGACTGCGTGGGCACAGGACTGCTGCAGGGGGCTGGTAGAAGCCCCAGGTGAGTAAAACTCATTTTTTTTTCTGGCTTAAGGTTCACTTTAAAGTCTGAAATTCTAGAAGTGAACCAGAGGCGGGGCCGGAGCATCGGTGAGTGGCTGCACGGGCACAGGATGTCTGCGGGGGACCGTTAGAAGCCACAGGTAAGTTCAACTCATTTTCCCCCAACCCCCCTACAGTATCCCTTTAAGCTTTGAACCCCAAACTCAAAATTTGATTAGACAGAATCACCCCACATGTAATTAGCAGTGTGAGCCCACCATCACAAATGTAAGTATGAAGGTACTTGTAAACTACACATATAAGCCTTTCAACCCCTGCTCACAAACACAGATATTAAGGGCATATGAGCTTACTTACTTCACCATTGCTGTGCCCACCAACCACTCTATGATAATGTACTGTAGATAGTAGCTTTTCCATTGAAATCTATAGAGATGGTATTTTACTGTCTACCTCAGAGCACACACTAGTGGCCGGAGGGTGCAATGGCATGGTAATTACACTGACTTTTGCAAGAGAGTAGACGTCAGTGCCTGCAGATGAGGATGGGTGGGAGCAGATATAAGAGGAATAATGTGGGGAATGGGGTGTCATATAAATGTATTTTATTGTTGTAGGAAATTGAAAGCAGTCTGCAACTCTACCACTAGATGACATTTTGCATCATGCCTACTATTTTGCTTCCTGACTTCTATGCAGGAGGTGGAAGCAGAAAAAGTCATAAGGGTAAGGATCACTGGCGTATGTACAGCTATCGCTGTGGTCATGGCTGCGACTGGACCTGTACTTCTTGGGGGGTACCTATACTGGGGGCACCTATACCTGCCTACCTATACTGGGGGCACTTATGCCTGGCTACCTGTACTGGGGGCACTATACCTGCCTACCTATACTGGGGGCACCTGTGCCTGGATACCTATACTGCGGTCACCTACACCTGCCTACCTATACTGAGGGCACCTATGCCTGGCTACCTGTACTGGGGGCACTATACCTGCCTACCTATACTGCCTACCTATACTGGGGGCACCTATGCCTGGCTACCTGTACTGGGGGCACTATACCTGCCTACCTATACTGGGGGCACCTATGCTTGGCTACCTGTACTGGGGGCACTATACCTGCCTACCTATACTGGGGGCACCTATACCTGGATACCTATACTGGGGGCACCTATACCTGGATACCTATACTGGGGGCACCTATACCTGGATACCTATACAGGGGGCACCTATACCTGACTAGCTATACTGGGTTCACAGACAGGAAACTGTCAGGACCTAGGTCCTGACATCACACTGTGGGAGTGGTTTCACCACAGTATCAGCCATACAGACTCCCCCTGGTAATCTATTCGAAAAAAGGTAAAGATTACTCATGGGAAAGGGGGTATCAGCTACTGATTGGGATGAAGTTCAGTCATTGGTTATAGTTCCTCTGTAAGACACATATTTCTCAGGACAATGGGATTACACATGTACATCTGACTACACTCTATAGCCTGCGGGTATCTTTGGCTCACTCCGCCTAATCAAACAGAGATGAAGTCAGTGGCTTTTGATGCGGAGGCTAGGAGTACAGTGAGATGTCCTCATACACAGCTGGGCCAGGTGAGGGTGTGACGTGCAGAGCAGGTGTTATACCTGACATGAGCTGGTAGCAGAATCCACAGCCATCTGCTCCCTCTCATGACAAAGCAAAGCACCTCACTCAATACATCTCTGTGAGATTACACAGGCCCCGATCACATAAAGGCTAGCGGGGATTCCCCTAATCTCTTCACAATGTTGTACATATACATATATACAGCGTGTGACGCGTAATATGCAAGTGCTACTGCTGAGGGCGGGGACATCGCCAAGGCAGGATTTGTATGTTTTTTGTCCCAACGCTCAATTAGTTGTTGCTTTTGTTAATGTGTAGTAGCTTCTTTTTCATTCCATGAGTGGCCCCCTCTTCAGTGTGTAACATCCATGTACAGCAGCCCCTCTTTCCCATGTACAGTTCTGAGCAGCAGCTCCCTTGTTCCATGTGTTGCTCTCCATTTGAAGCCTTCCTTGTTCAATGGCCAGCCCCTCCCTTGGGCAGCAGCCGCCCATGGCCTGGGCCTTTCCAGAAGTCCAGCCTGAAAATCTTCCCGGCCAATTGGTTGTGAATGGAGTTCAACTTCAGGGTTGGTTAATAAAGACGCATGCAGAAAGCAGACCAACGTATGGAAATGTCATAGCAGTAATGATGTTTATAGTGATTAGGGTTACTTTTTAAAATGCAATTCAGTACTACTAACACATTTTACATAACTGGCATAAATACCAGTACAATTTGCGTTGTAGGTGAAGCTGCAGTTAGGTACAGTGATAGTAGGAGGGCTAGTGTTAGGTGTAGCGGGAGTAGGAGGGTTAGTGTGAGATAAGGGATTAGGAAATGAGTCTGACGCGAGCATTATGTTAACAATGGTATAATAATAGTAAATAAATATCAGTAGCTCGCGTCACACTCATTAGCTTCTATAGTAAATGTATGCAGCCATGACAGTCTGATGTAAAACCTGCTTTATTCGGCTGCAAAACAAACAGAAGCAATGACCCTTTGAACTTTTCAGCACTAAAATTGTATCAGCAGTGTTTTCTCATCCAGAAAAGAAGGCTTTGCATTCTATTTAATTTGCAGGACATCCCACTAAAGTTGACTGCCTTTTTTGTATAGATAACAGAAATATTTTATAATGTTTACCATTTGCAATGCAGGAAAACAGAAAGGGACTTGAGACAATTTCTTAATGGGACTAGTCCTCTATATACAGTGGGTAGCGAAAGTTTGGACAACCTTGTTTATGGTCATGATTTTCCTTTATAAATCGTTGGTTGTTAAGATAAAAAATGTCAGTTAAATATATCATATATTAGACACACACAGTGATATTTAAAAAATGAAATGAAGTTTATTGGATTTACAGAAAGTGCGCAATAATTGTTTAAATAAAATTAGGCAGGTGCATAAATGTGGGCACTGTTGGCAATTTATTGATTCCAAAACCTTTAGAACCTTTAGAACTAATTATTGGAACTCAAATTGGCTTGGTAAGCTCAGTGACCCCTGACCTACATACACAGGTGAATCCACTTATGAGAAACAGTATTTAAGGGAGTCAATTGTAAGTTTCCCTCCTCTATTAATTTTCACTGAAGAGTAGCAACATGGGGGTCTCAAAACAACTCTCAAATGACCTGAAAGATTGTTCACCATCATGGTTTAGGGGAAGGATACAGAAATCTGTCTCAGAGATTTCAGCTGCCTGTTTCCACAGTTAGGAACATATTGAGGAAATTGAGTCTATAGGCTCTGTTCAAGTTTAAGCTCGAAGTGTCAGACCAAGAAAAATCTTGGATAAACAGAAGCAACGAATGGTGAGAACAGTCAGAGTCAACCCACAGACAAGCACCAAAGACCTACAACATCATCTTGCTGCAGATGAAGTCACTGTGCATTGGTCAACCATTCGGCACACTTTACAAAAGTAGATGCTGTATGCGAGAGTGATGCAGAGGAAGCCTTTTCTCCGCCCACAGCACAACAGTGCTGCTTGAGGTATGCTAAAGCACATTTGGACAAGCCAGCCTCATTTTGGAATAAGGTGCTGTGGACTGATGTAACTAAAATTGAGTTATTTGGGCATAACAAGGGGAGTTATGCATGGAGGAAAAACAACACAGCATTCCAAGAAAAATACAATACAATAATACAATAACATTTCTATAGCGCTTTTCTCCCATAGGACTCAAAGCGCTTAGGCTCTCTCAGATTCAGTAATTAGTAGGATGAAGTATTCACACAACAAAAGTTATATTTCTGCAAATGCCAGACTGAACAGGTGGGTTTTCAGTCTGGATTTAAACACGTCCAGGGATGGGGCTGTCCTGATCTGTTGAGGTAAGGAGTTCCAAAACGTAGGGGCAGCATGACAGAAGGCTCTGGGACCAAAAGTTTCCAAGTGGACTCTGGGTATGACTAGATTATTAGAACCTGTGGATCTGAGAATGCGGGGATTGCTACGCAGCTGTAACATATCTTTCATGTATCCAGGGCCTAGATTATTCAGGGATTTAAATGTCAGTAGGCCGATCTTGAATAGGACCCTCCATTCTATAGGTAGCCAGTGAAGGGAATGCAGGACTGGCATTATGTGGCAGTGACGGGGTTGGTTGGTTAGCAGTCTGGCAGCAGTATTCTGTATCAGCTGTAGGCGGTACAAGACCTTTTTTGGAAGGCCAGTGTAGAGAGCATTGCAGTAGTCCAGTCGGGATGTGATGAAGGCGTGGACTAAGGTTGGCAGATCTTCTGGGGGTATGAGGTGCTTGATTTTTGCAATGTTCTTCAGGTGAAAATAGGATGATTTCACCACAGCAGAGATTTGAGTTCTGAAGTTTAAATCCCCATCGATTAGAACTCCCAGGCTACGCACATGATCAGAGCTGCGTAGATCCGTGCCTCCTATTCCCAGTGGTGAAGACTGCAAGTTAAGTTGTTTTGTTATCATGCTCTGCCCTCCAATCAGAAGGACTTCAGATGGCCTGTAGCGAGATAAGCGCAGCGGCGTGGAGTGTAGGGCCCCCTGATAGTGTTGGCTCGCTGTGAGGGGGTTAATGTTGTGGGCGGAGCGGTAGGAGGCGGCCGGGTAATGCGCGCTGGTGGCAGGCCCAGGACAGGAGGCGGGAGGAAGTGACGTCAGGAGGAAGTGACGTCTTGAGCGGCAGACGCTCGGGGGACAGCAAGGAGACAGGACGTGTCTTGCTTGCGGGGAAAAGAAGTGCGTCATGGCGGACACGGTGGAGGAGCTACTCCGACTGGTGCGGACAGAAGCGGAAAAGTGGGTCTCCCTGCAGATGGCGGCCATGACGGGAGGCGGAGCGGCACCTCATTCCAGCGCGCGGGTGACTCGCCCGCCCGACAGGCTGAGTCCCGCAGCATCCCCGCGGCCTACACGGCGCTCAGGAAGCCCCATAGCATCCCCTCCTGCACCTACCCCCAAGCGGTCAGCGAAACCCCGCAAGGGCCAAACTACGGCGGCAGCAGGGAGCGGACAAGGGGCGGAGGCATCAGGAGAAGCAGGTGGGTCAGAGGTGGAGAGGAGCGATACAGGCGGCAGGGCACCAGAGGATGAGCAGGAGCCCGTGCTAGCAGGTCCCAGCAATGTGCACCAGGCCTTACAAGCGGGAAAACGGCAGGGGCACAGGAGTTCCTCAGGAGGTGCAGCAGCCACGGCTGGGCCTAGCCAGGGACAGGCCAGAGCTACCCAACAGCAGGCATCCGGAAAAGGAAAAGGAGCTAAAGGGGCCCAGAGGAAGGGAAAGGCCCAATCTCACGCTCGAGGGTCGAGTAGCAGAGAGAGCAGCGGCTCGGGCACCAAGGGTGCGCGGAGTCACCATTCTTCGTCCAGTAGAGGGTCTTCCAACAGTCGAAGCGGGCTGGTGCCGGTTGCTCCAGCCAGTCAGCCGGGACGTGGCAATGAGTCGCATAACGAAGAAGCGTCATCTCAGTCGGAGGAGGATCTCGACGACAGGGGTTCAGTGCGATCCAGGGGTTCGGCTGGTCGGGACGGACGTCCGGTGCAGCCAGGTGAGATTAATTTAATTCATTCACTTCCCACAGCACACAATGCGGTAGATAACAGTGTGGTAGCGTTAGCTAATGCTAGAGGGTTGGTACCCCCGCAGGCGGCAGGGGACATCGCGGTCGCACCAGCGTTGTCCTTTGTAAACACACTTCTTATGGGAATTCGGGATGCATTGCAGGGGGCCAGCGTAGCTAATGCAGTGTCTCCTGTCGCGGCTTGGGTACCCCAGGCAGTCACAGCACAATCAGTACCTGTAATGGCACCGTTTTTTGGGCCTACGGTGGCAACTGTGCCAGCGGCAGCGCCTGTAGTTGCAGCACACCCAGTATCGGTAGGGGTCCCCTCCTTGCAGACTGGGCCGGTGGCATCGACAGTGACAGTGTCGGCTCCAACAGTTGAAGCCCCCACTTTGGTCACGGGAGAAGTCACTACGGTAGCTCAGAAGGAAGTGGACATGGTTAGGTTATCTGATTCGGCGAAGAGTGAAGTCTACTTGTGCCTGGAGGCATTATTAGGCACACATTTGAAGAAGGAGGTAAAGGAAAAAATCTGGCGGGGAGAATACGTCGAGATTTTTTCCTTGTTACAGCTAGCTAAGTTTAACTTAGACAGAGGAAAGCCGGATGAGAGCAAAAAAGAGGAGGAGGAGCGCAGGCGGTATAGGCTTATACCGCGGACGCATCAGAATTGGTCTCAAGCTTTCGCCATCTTGGCGAGTGTGATAGGAGAGAAACAGCCCGAATGTTGTTCGGCTTTGTTTGGCTACCAAGATAGCATAAGTGAGGCTTATCGGTCATACGGAGGCAATTCATGGCTCCGTTATGATGAAGAGTTCAGACAGCGTAAGGCAGTACGTCCAGAGATTAGGTGGGACCATAAGGATGTCATCCTCTGGATGAAACTTATGATTCCGGCTAGTAAGGGTTCTCAGTCCTTTCAAGGGGGGGCCAGCAGCTCCGGTAGTTCAGGGCAGCTGGCCAGTAAGCGACCGGGAGTTTGTTGGAAGTTCAATGACTCATCATGCAAGTTCGGTTCCTCCTGTCGGTTTAAACATGAGTGTGCCAATTGCGGGGGGAGTCACCCGGGATCGCGTTGTTACAAACAAGGGAAGAGCAAAGGGGGAGAATCTTCCGGAAAAAGGGAGGACCCCAGTGATGCTTCAAAAGATGGAACGGTACTTAAATAGATACCCAGATGTTGAAAATGCTGAATTCTTGCGTTGTGGTTTTGCCGAAGGTTTTCGTATTCCTAGTTCGGGAGCCTTTCGCTCCTCCCCCCCTTTCGGAATCTGAAGTCGGTATAGGGGCACCGGACGGTTGTATCATTAAAATTGGAAAAAGAGGTTAGGTTGGGCCGGATGGCCGGACCTTTCGTGTCCCTTCCTCTGGATGATTTGGTTGTCTCCCCTTTGGGCATTGTGCCCAAGAAGGAGCCGGGGTCCTTTCGCCTCATCCACCACTTATCACATCCCAGGGGCAGGTCCGTGAATGACGGCATTGACCCTGTGGATTCATCAGTGGCTTACACGTCTTTTGATGTGGCAGTGCGGTGGGTGAGGCGTTTGGGGCAGGGCGCATTATTGGCCAAATCGGACGTGGAAGCGGCTTTTCGGCTGCTCCCGGTGCATAGGGATAGTTTTCATCTGTTGGGATGTTTTTGGAACAACAATTATTACGTTGATTGTTGCCTTCCTATGGGCTGTTCCATATCTTGCTCTTACTTTGAAAAGTTTAGCTCCTTCATTGAGTGGGTGGTAAAGGAAGAGTCCGGGGTAGGATCTTTAATACACTACCTGGATGACTTCTTGTTCATGGGTGAGAAGGATTCCCAGACATGCCAATACTTATTGGCAACCATGCGACAGATTTGCGCAAGCTTCGGTATCCCGCTAGCGGAGGAAAAAACAGAGGGTCCTCAGACAGAGATTAGATTCTTAGGTATAGTGATAGATACAGTGGCAATGGAATGCTGGTTACCCAAAGATAAAGTGGATGATTTGCGGGGGGTCATTGAGGAGGTACTATCACACAAGAAGGTCACTTTGCGCGTGCTCCAATCATTGTTGGGTAAATTAAATTTTGTGTGCCAGATCATCCCAATGGGGCGGATTTTGTGTAGAAAATTATCAATGGCGACCGCGGGAGTATCCTCTCCACATCATCGGGTGCGTTTGCGCAGGGAGCATAGAGATGATTTACAGATGTGGAAGGTTTTCCTTTCCAGCTTTAATGGCCGAGCGGTTTGGATGGAAGACAGCATTTTGCATCATGACCTGGAGCTTTTCACCGACGCGGCGGGCGCTCATGGGTACGGGGCATTTTTTGCAGGTAGCTGGAGTGCGGCGGAATGGCCTGAGGAGTGGATACTAGCTGGGTTTACCAAAAAATCTGATGCTCTTGGAGCTTTTTCCCATAGTGGTGGCGGCAGTAATATGGGGTTCGCGGCTGGCTAATAAAAAGATTAAGTTCAATTGTGATAACTTGGGGGTGGTCACGGCTATTAACCAGGTGTCAGCTTCTTCGGTCCCGGTAATTCGGCTACTGAGGTACTTGGTTCTGGTTTGCCTACGGTATAACATGTTCATACATGCGGCGCATTTGCCTGGAACCGAGAATGATGTAGCGGATGCGCTTTCTCGATTTCAGTGGCAACGTTTCAGAAACCTCGTGCCTGGAGCGACGCAATTCGGGATTCCTTGCCCTCAGGAGTTATGGGAGATCCCGTTCGGAAGATAGAGGAATGGATGTCTCGGTCATTGACTGAAGGAACTAGATCAGCGTATGCGGCAGTATGGAATCAATGGGATACGTTGGCTGCTCAAGTGGGAGGCTCTCGGTCAGATGCGGATAGGTTGTGTCTGCTATTTAATTTCATGGTATCCAATGGCGCGGCGGGGGTGTCCCCCCCGGCTATGGCCAAAAAGGTGACAGCTTTGGCGTTTTTATTTAAATTAAGGGGTGAATCCGATATCACAAAAGATTTTAGGGTGCGGTCAGCTTTGCGGGGTTTTAAGTCCAATCCAGTTACAAAAGGTTCTCGGCGGCCGGTTACGTTTGAACTCCTTTCCGCCCTGGTGGATAAACTACCGGAGTTGTGCAGTTCTGAATTCGAAGCGACGTTATTTACAGCAGCTTTTGTTTTATCTTTTTTCGGGGCGTTTCGTATAAGTGAATTGGTTAGCCCCAATAAGAAGACGGCGTCGGGTATTTTAGATGGGGACGTGACGATCGCTGAAGGATCCGTTGAGATTTTCCTGAGGCGTTCAAAAACAGACCAGGCAGGCAAGGGAAGGGCCATCACATTGCAGGGGATTGCAGGCTCGCCTGTCTGCCCCGTGAAGGTGCTGGCCCAATTTAAAGGGGTGCGTCCAAAGGGAAGTTTGTCCTTCCTGTGGCATTTGGACGGGGCCCCCTTAACCAAGTTCCAGTTTGTGTCCGTTTTCCGGAAAAGTTTGGAAAGGGTGGGAGTTCCCCCGTTAGAATTTGCTTCTCACTCCTTTCGCATAGGGGCTGCCACAGAGGCAGCTCGTTGGGGGCTGGATGAGAAAACGATAAAGAGGATTGGGAGATGGGAGTCGGCAAGATTTCATTCTTACATACGACCTCATTTGATGTAAGCACAAGTTGTTATGTTGGTGGTGGTGGTGTGTGGTGTGTTCCTTTTTCCCTTTCTTTCTTTCTATTACAGATGAAGCAGCGCGGCTGGTATGGATCCTCGGTCACTCTTACGTGACGCGGGGAGCCAGGAGAGCTCGAGTTCGGCCGGATGGGCGACAACTGGGTTTCCCTAGGAGCCAGGCCCGTATAAGGTGGATCGGGAGGCCAGGAATGCTGTGGCATAGAGTCATTCCGGAATTTCGTCAGTTGGTGATATGGGATCGGGTTCCAGATGTGTTGGTTTTGCACGTGGGAGGGAATGATTTGGCCTCTCGTTCTACGAGGCAAATCATAAAAGACATTAAGTGTGATTTCATGTTAATCAGGTCTGCATTCCCGGCTACAGTCATTGTTTGGTCGGAGGTGGTAACACGCAACAGTTGGAGGTTAGCAAGATCGGTGGATCGGGTAAATCGTGCCAGAAAAAAATTGAATAGGGAGATATCACGCTTTGTTATTAGGAATGGGGGGGGGGGGGGTGGCTGTCCGACACACGGACTTAGAAACAGAGACAGAATTGATTTTGAGTAGGGACGGGGTGCATCTCAATGAGATAGGGACCGACTTGTGGTCCCTGGCTTTGACGGATGGTATCCAGCGGGCTCTTTATTTGTGGGCCTCACGGGCGTAAGGTGTTCACGCCCGTGTGTTTGGCGGGGTATGGGGCTCCGGAGATGGTTACAATTAGGGTGGGGGGCAATTACTTATCCCACCTATGGTTGAAGGATAACGGAAGGGTGTCTTCGAAGAGAATGGTAAAATGAGGCGTGCAGTTGTCCCTGAGCCGGTCCATGCGGCGGGGGCCGGCAGATTGCAGGCTGCATGCCAGTTGTGGTTTTCAGTGGGTCAAAATTTCACCCGGAGCCCTTTCCCCAGAACATTTTCTGGTTACTGGTTTTGTAATAAGAGTATTTTTGTTTACAAAGTTATTTATGTATAAAAGTTAGTTAAGGGCTGCTTTGGCCTTAATAAAATAATTCCAACGTTAAGAAGCAGTCCTGGTTTTTTATTAGTGTTAAGTGGGGTGAGGGGGTGGTGTAATTTTGGGCAGCACAGTGCTGAGATATGCACATATCAAGATGGCCTGTAGCGAGATAAGCGCAGCGGCGTGGAGTGTAGGGCCCCATGATAGTGCTGGCTCGCTGTGAGGGGGTTAATGTTGTGGGCGGAGCGGTAGGAGGCGGCCGGGTAATGCGCGCTGGTGGCAGGCCCAGGACAGGAGGCGGGAGGAAGTGACGTCAGGAGGAAGTGACGTCTTGAGCGGCAGACGCTCGGGAGACAGCAAGGAGACAGGACGTGTTTCCCACCCACCCTCCCTATTGTTGGTTACGAAGTGAAGGTTATTGTGTGACGGTGGTTATGTCATTGCAGCTTGCGGGGTATGGGGCTCCGGAGATGGTTACAATTAGGGTGGGGGGCAATTACTTATCCCACCTATGGTTGAAGGATAACGGAAGGGTGTCTTCGAAGAGAATGGTAAAATGAGGCGTGCAGTTGTCCCTGAGCCGGTCCATGCGGCGGGGGCCGGCAGATTGCAGGCTGCATGCCAGTTGTGGTTTTCAGTGGGTCAAAATTTCACCCGGAGCCCTTTCCCCAGAACATTTTCTGGTTACTGGTTTTGTAATAAGAGTATTTTTGTTTACAAAGTTATTTATGTATAAAAGTTAGTTAAGGGCTGCTTTGGCCTTAATAAAATAATTCCAACGTTAAGAAGCAGTCCTGGTTTTTTATTAGTGTTAAGTGGGGTGAGGGGGTGGTGTAATTTTGGGCAGCACAGTGCTGAGATATGCACATATCAAGTTTTGTCTGCATTTAGTTTCAGCCAGTTGTCATTCATCCATTGCTGTAGTTCACGTAAGCAGGCGTTTATAGTTAGAGTTGGGTCTGTCACACCAGGCTTGAAGGAAAGATATAGTTGGGTGTCGTCTGCATAGCAGTGGTATGTCAGGTCATGTTTTTGGATTAGTTTTCCCAACGGTAGCATGTAAATCGTGAAAAGCAGGGGAGAGAGGATTGAGCCCTGGGGCACCCCATACTTAAGTGTTACAGGGGTGGACAGGAAGGGCCCCATAGACACTTTGTGGGTTCTGCCACTCAAGAAGGATTGGAACCACTGAAGTACTATGCCATCAATGCCGCAGTATTCCTGTAGCCTGTTTATCAAGATGTCATGGTCAACTGTGTCAAAGGCTGTAGAAAGGTCTAGCAGTATGAGGATCGAGCACTCTCCTCTGTCTCTTGCCATGAGCAGGTGGTTGCATATTTGGATGAGGGCAGTTTCAATGCTGTGGTGTTTCCTGAAGCCAGGCTGGAATGGGTCATAACTGTTATTTTGTAGGATTCTGGCTTCTAGCTGGAGGTATACAGCTTTTTCAATTAGCTTGCCCAGAAAGGGGAGGTTAGAGACAGGTCTGTAGCTGGTCATTGCATCTGGGTCCAGGGAGGGTTTTTTGAGGAGAGGCCTGATGATTGCTTCCTTTAGTAAAGCAGGGAGTATCCCTGATTGTAAGGAACAGTTAACAATTTTGAGGAAAACACCTGCTACCTACAATAAAATATTGTGGAGGTTCCATAATACTGTGGGGCTGTGTGGCCAGAGCAGGGACTGGAAATCTTGTCATAGTTGAGGGGCGCATACAGGGCCGGCCCTAGACTATTTGGCGCCTGAGGCAAAAAAAAAATTTCCGCCTACACCCCCCCCCGGTGGGGGGCGCGCTCTGGGGGGCCGCCGAGCTGGAGGGGTAGCTGGCAGGACGGGGGTATTGGGCCTAGCGGCGGGGAGGGGGTCGTACCCCCCCCCTCCCTCGCCTGGGTCCCCCGTGCTCCGCTCCCCTCCAGCCTTAAATACAAGCAGCCGCTATGTGTAAGAGGCACGGGCGGGTAGGACTCACCTCTTCCTCGTTCCAAGCGTGCGCTCCACTGACAACGCTGCAGGAAGCGGTAGGTCCTCTTACCGCAGATCAGGCGCACCAGCAACTGGAGTCTCATGCTTCCTGTTTACCATGACGTCACAGGAAGCAGAGAGACTTGCTGGTGCGCCTGATCTGCGGTAAGAGGACCTACCGCTCCGCTGCGCACACACTCATGGGGGAGCCGGGCACACATTCACCGCAGGTGGGGGCATTCAGAGGGAGGGAGGGAGCGAGGAATAAAGCCGGCTCCCGCATCCCTTATTGGCGCGGCTGGCGCCTCCATCATTTTATTCTGTCTTTTCTCCCCCGGGCAATCTTCTCCCCACACAGGGGCACCTTCCTTCACCTATCTAACTTATACTGGGGGACATATACCTATCTAATCTATCCTGGGGGGCATATACCTATCTAACCTATACTGGGGGGCATATACCTATCTAACCTATACTGGGGGGCATATACCTATCTAATCTATCCTGGGGGGCATATACCTATCTAATCTATCCTGGGGGGCATATACCTATCTAACCTATCCTGGGGGGCATATACCTATCTAATCTATCCTGGGGGGCATATACCTATCTAACCTATACTGGGGGCATATACCTATCTAACCTATACTGGGGGGCATATACCTATCTAACCTATACTGGGGGGCATATACCTATCTAACCTATACTGGGGGGCATATACCTATCTAACCTATACTGGGGGGCATATACCTATCTAACCTATAATGGGGGGCATATACCTATCTAACCTATACTGGGGGGCATATACCTATCTAATCTATCCTGGGGGGCATATACCTATCTAACCTATACTGGGGGGCATATACCTATCTAACCTATACTGGGGGGCATATACCTATCTAATTTATCCTGGGGGGCATATACCTATCTAACCTATACTGGGGGGCATATACCTATCTAACCTATACTCGGGGCAACTATATGGGCTACCTATACTGGGGGGGGGACCTATAGCTGGCTACCTATACTGCTACCTATACTGCGGGCACCTATACCTGTCTCCACGTTGGGGGCGCATTTTACGCCCTCACCCTGGGTGCAATTTAGCCTAGAAACTGCTAGTATTTGGCTCCACCCACACCATATTTTGGCCACGCCCACACGCCACTTTCAGGAAACCCCCCCCCTTGGAAATCCTGGATTTGCTCCTGCCTCCCTCCCCCGGGCCACATCTTTCCCTGTATTTGGGGCACTCCTGTGTCCCTGTCAGCAGAATCGAATGCACGCAGTGGCCAGCGCTGCTTCAGTCTCATTGGCTCCACTCCAGGCTGCAATGATCTGCTCCTCTATCTTCCGTGGCCGCTTGTTCTCCACTTCTGGGTTCCTCTGCACGTGATTACGCATGATGTGCAGAATACCTATGGATAGAGAATGAGCGGCTGCCGCGGAGGGTGAAGGCGAGCAGCGTGCAGCACCCACTTGGGGGGAAGGGGGGGAGCAGTGTTTGAGCACTACTGTCTGGGGAGGGGGTTGAAAGCACCTTTGTGCATTCCTGCTGGGGGGCAGGTACCCCTGCCGACAGTTAAAAAAAAGGGGGGTTCAAACACACCTGTGCCCAGTATGCAGCACCCACAGTGGGGGGGAGCACTCCTAGAAGAAAGAACATTTTCACCTGCCCCCCACAGCTGGGGGGGGGGGGGTTGCATGGGCATCACCTCTGTGCACAGCACCCATAGAGGTGGGGGGGCTTGGATGTACCTCTGTACCCAGCACCCACTGTCTGGGGTGAGGGAAGCACCTCTGTGCCCAGCACCCATTTTCTGCTGGGAGGGAGAGCACTTCTGTCTAGGTGCTGGCGCCTCTGACTGTGCCCACTGTCTGGTTGAAAGCACCTCTGTGCCCAGCACCCACTGGAAGCATCTGTTTTCTGCAACCAATTTCGTGGTGGGGGGGTTGCACTGGCACACGGAAGGGGGTATTCCGGGTGTCTGGAACCCCCCCGCGACCAGAAGGATGTGTGTGCGGTGCTGGCGGCGGGCGTGAGGCAGAGCTGCGGGGAGAGAAGACTTTCCACTTACGGTGCCTGGATCCTGCGCGGCTTCCATGTACTTCCAGTACCGGCATCTGTCGCTATGGTAACAGTGCCCCCTGTGATGACATACCGCATGTCATCACAGGGGGAGCTCTTACCGATGCGACACGTGCCGGGACAAGCAGAAGATAGAAGCTGCGTGCAGGATGAAGGCAGGTAAGTGAAAACTCCTCTCTCCCCGCAGCTCTCCCCGCTCCCCCCGCCTACCTATCTAACCTATACTGGGGCATATACCTATCTAACCTATACTGGGGCATATACCTAGCTAACCTATACTGGGGCATATACCTATCTAACCTATACTGAGGCATATACCTATCTAACCTATACTAGGGCATAGACCTAGCTAATCTATACTGGGGCATATACCTATCTAACCTATACTGGGGTATATACCTAGCTAATCTATACTGGGGCATATACCTAGCTAATCTATACTGGGGCATATACCTATCTAACCTATACTGGGGGGCATATACCTATCTAATCTATACTGGGGGGCATATACCTATCTAATCTATACTGGGGGGCATATACCTAATCTATACTGGGGCATATACCTATCTAACCTATACTGGGGCATATACCTAGCTAATCTATACTGGGGCATATACCTATCTAACCTATACTGGGGACATATACCTATCTAATCTATACTGGGGGGCATATACCTATCTAATCTATACTGGGGGGCATATACCTATCTAATCTATACTGGGGGGCATATACCTATCTAATCTATACTGGGGGGCATATACCTATCTAACCTATACTGGGGGACATATACCTATCTAACCTATACTGGGGGCATATACCTATCTAACCTATACTGGGGGCAACTATATGGGCTACCTATACTCAGCTGGCTACCTATACTGTGGGCACCTATACCTGTCTCCACATTGGGGCACATTTTACGCCCTCACCCTGGGTGCAATTTAGCCTAGAAACTGCTAGTATTTGGCTCCACGCACATCATGTTTTGGCCACGCCCACATGCCGCTTTCAGGAATCCCCCCCTTAAAAATCCTGGATTTACCCCTGGGTTGGAGTTGAAGCACCTCTGTGCCTTGCACTATGGCTTACAGATGTCAGACTTTACCCTGGGCACATTCCGGATTTGGGGTCATATGTTCTGGACAATGTCCCTGATTGCCCATCAACTGTGTTGCCTGCATGCAAAACCTCCTGCCCACCTCTGATCAACCTCCAGGCGCCTGTGTGCCCTGCTTCCTGCCCACCTCAGGCTCATGCCCACGCCATTCTGGCTGCATAGATTGGCTCTGTCCCAAGCATGCTTCTTGTTTGTGCATCTGACACAGTCACAGCAACAGCCAGGCCATGAAGGGACACAGAAAAGAAGGTGGGGCGCCCTCCCATTGTCACCCTCCCCACCCAGTGTCATACTCCTCCAGCACCCAGTGGCGGGGGAACATATAATGCATTTATGTCTGAGATAACATTTTGCTGTATTTCATATATGTTGGGTAATGTATGTGCATTGCAGAGGTACTGTTATCCACATGTAACATGTTTGCTTCGTGAGTTAACATGTGTGGACGGAAATGTTTATGGCCTTTCCTGTTTGCTGCATTTTGTGTGTCGGAAGTAACGTTTGTCTCATTGCATGTGTCAGCGGTAACGGTTGTTGTATTTCATGTGTCAGCGGTAACGGTTGTTGTATTTCATGTGTCAGCGGTAACGGTTGTTGTATTTCATGTGTCAGCGGTAACGGTTGTTGTATTTCATGTGTCAGCGGTAACAATTGTTGTAGTTCATGTGTCGGAGGTAACCGTTGTTTCATTTCATGTGTTGGAGGTAACATTTGTTACATTTCATGTATGTATGTAACTGAAATATATTGCTGCTTTACACTGCCATTGATACATTTGCACAAAAGAAAGCTATGCATTTTGGCTGGGGCTGCCATGTTAGGGCCTCTGGGTTGTAATTTCCTCCCAGGCCAAAAGGTCCCAGTCCTCCCCTGACTGGCTACCTATACTGGGGCACCTATGCCTGGCCACCTGTACTGGGTGCAACTAGACCTGGCTGGCCTATACTGCGGGCCCCTATACCTGGCTCCCGGGGGGGGGCGCAATGTCGACACCCTCTCCCTGGGTGCAATTAAGACTAGAAACTGCCCTGGTTAGAATATACAATCAGAAGGAGGTAGATACATTTTAAAGAGACTCTGTATTGAAAAAAGTTCCCCTGGAGATACTCGCCTCAGTTGGGGGAAGCCTCTGGATCCTATCGTGTCCCACGGCGGTCTCGCTGCAGCCTAATGAATGCATAGCCGACAATTTGTCAGGCTGTGCAATATTTACTGTTCCCTGTTCCAGCGGGGGCGCTGTAGCGGCTCTGCGATTGGAAATAATCGGAAATAGCCGATCTCAGTCGGGTCCGCTGTACTGCGCAGGAGCAGGAGACTGGCGCCTGCGCAGTAGAGTGGACCCGACTGGGATCGGCTATTTCCGAGCTGAGTGCTGCTACTGGGCCGGAGCCGGGAAGGTAAATATATACATCCCCACCGTTCGGGGAGCTCGATTGCTGCCAGAGGAGGATTGCTGGGACGGAGGAGGACTGGGGAAGCTTTGATAGGATCCAGAGGCTTCCCCCTCCAGAGGCGCATTTTTTTTTCCATACAGATCCTCTTTAAACGACTATAAGTGCCACCTAGATACATTAATTACAAGGGATCTTGCAAGGACTGTGAGGTATGTATGGCAAATAGATAAGACCCTTTGTTTACTTAACCCCCACATAGACTCCATTGACAAGGAGTTTTTTACACACTCTATCCCGTTCAATATATGCTGCTGGAGCCTGGAGAGAGTTAACACAGTTACAGTGTGTGTGTATGTGTGTGTGTGTGTGTTTGTGTGTGTGTGGGGGGCGGTTTTCAGAGGGGCAAAGTAATCCACGGGTAGGGGGGGGGGGCTGCAGGGGGGGTCAGAGGGGCAGTAGAACAAATCACTCAGTTTCCAAAAAATCCTTATGAGGAAATCTGCTTTGATATACAGTAAGAGTGCTTTGGATTACAAGCATGTTTCTGGAACTAACTATACTCGCAAACCAAGGTTCTACTGTATGTTTACCCGTTGAGTTGAGCTTTAAGTGCAATCTTCGTTAATTGTTTTAGCACTAGCATCTTCCTTGATGCTGTACACAAGGAAATAAAGTGAAATGACAACCACTACACAACGTTTATACTGGATGACAGAGAGTAGGAAGTCTGGAAACGTTCAGGTTTATGTCTCAGAGTGTTTTCCTCCTTTACAGTGAACGTTTTCTTTGTCCTTTATTCCTCCCTCTGTCCCCAGCACCATCCAGCTGAAGCCTCATCCCATTCAGAAACCAGCTCATGTATCCCAGAATCCCCCACTTCTCAGAACCAGAGTGATCAGCAACACATTTTCCCCATTAGCTTGGAAGCTGAGGAATTTGCTCTGAGGAAATAGTCCGATTTCCTACCACGCCCGAGAAACAGTGTTCTTATGTATATTTGTGTACATTATTCCCGGCTTCCTCCATCTGTTTCTTGTGCAGTCTGTGAGGTGTCTGTATGGAGCATGAGCTGGCACTCCTTGCCAGCAATAAACGCTACAGGTTATTAGCTCATTCTTCATATTACTGATGGTTGAAATTGCATACAGTAATTCAGAATCGGACGTAATTCCTTGTATTTCCATAGTTCCTGACTGTTACTTTTTTAACGAGACAGTCCCTATTTCCCTAAGTCCCTCTGTCCCTTTTTCTTCCTCATTTGTCCCTTTTACAGGACTATTTAAAAAGTGAGGCAGTGGTGGACTTACCTCTCCAATCAGTAGACACGATTCTGTTGATTTTGGCCAACACTTATCTTTATATGAGTACTCCACAATGCAACACGTTTCGCAGGTGTAACCCTGCTTCATCAGGCAAATACAGAAGCAACTGTGCCTCTCAGTTGCTCCGATATTTGCCTGATGAAGCAGGGTTACACCTGCGAAATGTGTTGCATTGTGGAGTACTCAAATCAGCTACTGATTGGGATGCAGTTCAGTCCTTGGTTAAAGTTCCTCTTTAAACCACCAGCAAGCAAGAAAATACTCAGAATAATTTTGACTTTTTAGAACTGTTTAATTGCAGAGCACTAAAACTTAATGATCTCAGAGGAGAACACTTAGGAGAAAAGGGAATTGAATAAGGGCCCTTCTCTCTCAGCATTGGGAAGAGGAGCGCCAGGTCAGGTGAGAGGGGTGTAACAAGGGACGCCAGGCCCCAGGGCTGTGGAGTCGGTACAAAAATCTTCCAACTCCGACTCCTCAGTTTATGAAACCACGGCTCCGACTCCGGGTACCCAAAATGGCCCCGACTCCTCGACTCCGACTCCTTACTCTAATACTTAACAGGGCTGTGGATTTTGTACAAAAATCATCCGACTCCGACTCCTCAGTTTATGAAATAAACGACTCCAACTCAGACTCCGGGTGCCCAAAATTGCCCCGACTCCAACTCAGACTCCACAGCCCTGCAGGGCCCTCCAGTAAACAAAACTCCCCCCAGAGGGTCTGTGTGCCGCAATGGTGAGGTCAAGGAGCTGATGGGAAGCCTCTGGTCTATCCAGAGGCTTCCCTCTACATGGGAAATGATGTAACTTTTTTCTTTGGGGGAGCGGGGGGAGGGGGGCCAGCCACAGGTTCGCTTACCATCCAAAGGCTGGTTCAGACGGACACCTGAATCAGCCACCCATGGCAACCCAACATCTTATTGCGAATACTTTTATGCAAATCTTGCGGAAAAGCATTTATTGGCTTACGTCCACGTTTCCCAGCGTGCAGCAAAACGATCTTGGAAGCAATATGTTGCTTACAGGACTGGCTAAGCACTGGGCAGATGATGAATGGGCAGCGTTTATACGACGATCGCTGAGGCTGTCGTTTACTGTCACAGAACCATCCGTGTTAACCAGCCCATTAGCATTACCAATTTAGAACTTGAACTGGGGCTTTCCATGGACAGGAATATACTACAAAGGAGAACAAAATAAAACCAACATGACTGGTGTCATTACACTCTCTGAGACCAAGTCTGAAGAAGTGCATGATGGGAATTGGTGCCAGAACAAGGCAGAGGAGTCATGGACTCTGATTCACCATGCGAGACGAGGCAGGAGGTGTTGTATAAGTCACCAGACTATTACAGATCAGTGTGGGAGGGTTATACAGCTTGCAGTCAGACACGGAAAGCACGACCCAACTCGTGAAGGAAAAAGGGCCAGATGAACTTGCAGCGCATTCAGTTCAGAGTGGAGTGAGGCAGGCTTCGCAATTCACCCTTTGTATGGTGGATTCACACTGTGCACAATGCATAACGCACAGGTTATAAGGAGTGTGGCCAGGGCCGGTTCTAGACTTTTTGCTGCCTGAGTAGGGCAATGGGAAGCCTCCTCGTGGCGCCCCTGGATAGTGCTGTATAGCATGAACTAATTCCCGCAGGGCGATTGTTTTGCGGTTTTTGGTTTTTGACCCTGCATATTTAGGCATGCGAAAGCAAATGCTTATTTGCATGAGCAATGTCTCGTGATTAGCCAATAGGCCAAATTTGCAAAGCCAGATTTGTCAGGTTCACTTGGTTGATGCACACATGTTCTTTCTCTGTTGTAATTAGCATTGCATTTCTTTTTTCTGAGGGCAGGTAGTGAGTGGCTTGTTTTAGGAGGTGAGAGCCCTGGAGCAGGCTATTTACGCCTGTCCGCCCCTTATGTGTCGCGCCCAGGTTATGCGCATATAGCAGAACGCAATGGACGTTGAGGTAAGTGCCTGTTTTTAATCTTGGGAGGTGTGTGCGGGCGGCTCTTCCCGGCGCTGGCCACGCTGGGGAGATCGCCTGCACCCCCCAGCCTCCACCTCCGGGGTGCCGCTGTGTGGGTTCCAGGCGGTGAGAGTGCCTGGCACCCCGCAGCCCCCTGGTTGTATGGGGGCAATGGGAAGCCTCCTCGTGGCGCCCCTGGATAGTGCTGTATAGCATGAACTAATTCCCGCAGGGCGATTGTTTTTTGGTTTTTGACCCTGCATATTTAGGCATGCGAAAGCAAATGCTTATTTGCATGAGCAATGTCTCGTGATTAGCCAATAGGCCAAATTTGCAAAGCCAGATTTGTCAGGTTCACTTGGTTGATGCACACATGTTCTTTCTCTGTTGTAATTATTATTTTTGCTGCCTGAGGCAAACTTATGAGGATGGGGCTCCCTCCCCCAGATTTGGAATGATTGCACAGCAACAGAAAATTTACTCTGCTTCCTTTAACCACTTCAGGACCGTAGGCTTACACCCCCCTAGTGCCCAGGCTACAGTACATGGATGATACACATGGAAGAGGGGGCGGCACATGGAATGGGAGAGGCTACACTACATGGATGGTACACATGGAAGAGGGGGTTGCACATGGAATGGGAGGAGCTGCAGTACATGGATGGTACACATGGAAGAGGGGGCTGCACATGGAATGGGAGAGGCTACAGTACAGGGATGATACACATGGAAGAGGGGGCGGCACATGGAATGGGAGGGGCTGCTGTACATGGATAATACACATGGAGGAGGGGACGGCACATGGAATGGGAGGTGCTGCTGTACATGGATAATACACATTGAGGAGGGGGCGGCACATGGAATGGGCAGGGGGTGGAGTACATGGATGATACACATGGACGAGGGGGCGGTACATGGAATGGGCAGGGCACTGCTGCACATGGTAAGGGAACCACAACACTCTTGGTCTAGGGGCACAAAAAGTACACATTTAACCTTGACTGGTGCCAGGGCCGGATTTACCATAAGGCACTGTAGACACGTGCCTACAGGCGCATGATGATAGAAAGGCGGGTCTCACTCCCCTCCTTGAGTGCCACCTTCCCTATGCAGAGTCCCTAGTGGAGCATAAATGAGAGGTTAGTCATCCTTCCCTCAGCATTCCACTGATAAGATTTCCCTTCAGTTGGGGGCACCTCTAGCTTTCTAATACCTGGGGACACCTGTAGCTACTTAGTATTAGGTAGCTGGAGGTACACTCAGTATTAAGGGGCACCTATGGCTACTTACATGGGGCAGGGAAAGTAAGGAAGAATTGACAGCGGGGAAAGCCAGCACATTTGCGGTGCAATTTGGCAGGGGGTTGTAGGTTCACAGAGGGTGAAGTGTAAGGTGCCAGGATATCTGTGCCTATAGGCTTCTATTATGTAAATCTGGGCCTGACTGGTGCAGAGTAGAGCAGGCGTGTCTGTGTAACACAAGTTCTTATGGCTGGAATACACGGGTCGACCGGCGGCTCGATTAGCCGTCGGATCGACCCCAGCCGCGTCACCACCGCGTCCCCGCTCGTCCGCGTGGATCGATTACCGCTCGTCCCCGCTCGGGGATCGAGCGAGCGGGGGTCGAGCGGCATGATCGGGCCAGCTAAATATTTTCAGCTGGCCGGATCAGCTGGCTGATACACGGTACAGAAACGTACCGTGTATCCCCAGCATTTGAAAACATAATGCTATCTTATGAGGTCTCTTTAATGTTGGTGGAAGTGGAGGTACACGTTAGAATCGCAGAAGGCCATAGAGGTAATACCAAAAGGAAATAAAGCAAGTTGTTTGTTGAACAGGGATAAACCTCGGGTCTTTCTGGTTTATTAAATTCCACCACAGTATCGCAGGTAAGGGAAAAAATCCCTTTTTTATTGGTTGCGGAATTCCTGGCCGGGCACCTGCCGTCACTTTGTTCCTAAATCTGCTTTGCTGCGCAGCTTATTTACATTCAAGCCGGCATTAAATTTTAATCTAGATTTCAGTTTTGATTCAGAGGGTTATCGATTGACGGCTACCCGGCCTGACTCAGCGTTCCTCTGCAGAGCGTGGGGAAGAACGCCTGGATCAGCAGTTCTCCTGCATTAAAGTGGACCTGAACTCTTGCACAAGACAGAAGGAAAATGAAGAGAAATGCACCCTGTATGTATTTAGAAAATCTAGCCAGTCTAATCCCCCTCATCTGTGACTAATCACCACTGTAGTTTGATCCCTCAGCTGTTTCAGCTGCCTGCCTCAGCAGAGCAGCTGATTGGTAAACACAGGATTTTAACCCTATGTCTTCTTGGAAATGAAATGAAAGCAGGAAGTAGACACACTGCAGATTTATTGGAGGATTTGTATCACCTGTAACAAAGAAATGTTTTTCTTTAAAGGTTATTATGCTGTTGCATATCTTATAAAGCAGAGAGGAAGTCCTGAGTTCAGGTCCCCTTTAAAAGTGTAATGCCTGCAAAAGCTTCTTACTTAGTTTTCAGAAATGTAAAAAAGGGGGGTTACAAGCGCATTTGCGCTTTTATTGCCAGCTGGGAGAACTGGCAATATCTGCCTGCGCAGTACTATTGTCCGCCGGAGAGAGACGGAGAGAGCGCACTGCACATGCTCAGACTGGCCGCGATTGGACAAAGTTATGGGACCCGGTACGACTGAGGATGGCGGCATGGGAGCGATCCGTGCGGATGGGGCTGGAGGAAGCCCCAGGTATGTATAAAACTTTGAAGACTTGTTGTCGTCTCTGGTTTCCTTTAAAGGAAACCTAAACTGAGAGGGATGTGGATGTTTCCTTTTAAACCATACCAGTTGCCTGGCAGTCCTGCTGATCTCTTTGGCTGCAGTAGTGGCTAAATCACACACCTGAAACAAGCATGCAGCTAATCCAATCTGACTTCAGTCAGAGCACCTGATCTGAATACTTGTTCAGGGGCTGTGACTAAAAGTATTAAAAACACAGGATCAGCAGGAGAGTCAGGCAACTGGTATTATTTTAAAAGGACAAATCCATATCCTTCTCAGTTTAGGTTCCCTTTAAGCACCTGCATGGGTGAAGATGTATAACTAAGTTCTATAATGCACGCACATACATAAACAACAAGTCTGGCACATTATTATTATTATTTAGTATTTATATAGCGCCGACATATTACGCAGCGCTGTACAGTGTATATATATATCTTGTCACTAACTGTCCCTCAAAGGAGCTCACAATCTAATCCCTACCATTGCCATATGTCTATATTATGTAGTGGAAGTACTGTAGTCTAGGGCCAATTTTAGGGGGAGCCAATTAACTTATCCGTATGTTTTTGGATTGTGGGAGGAAACCGGAGTGCCCGGAGGAAACCCACGCAGACACAGAGAGAACATACAAACTCTTTGCAGATAGTGCCCTGGCTGGGATTCGAACTAGGGACCCAGCGCTGCAAGGCGAGAGAGCTAACCACTACGCCACCGTGCTGCTCTATGCATAATGTACACAATAATCCACTACTAATAAAAATAATCATATGATAGGAACTGAGTCACTAAGGTGTCATGTGCAAACATTTATCTTTACAAAAAAGCCTGTCTGTGCCTGCAAGTAAAACTCAACAGTTTGGGAGAAATGACAATTGTTTGTGTGTTTGTGCTTTTCATGTCACCTGTTTATTGGACACTAGCTGATGACCCAACGTAGCCCGGGTATGTATTTGGCTGGTGTTGGCTTCGCCCACTTTTTCTAACCCTAACACACAATTACTCAATGACCTAGTTTGTGAGGATTGCGATGTTTGGCATCAATAATTTGCATTGAAATGAAACAAATCTGCTATAAACAATGTAAGAATGGCTGCAGTTTACATGTTCCCAGTGAAATTTGTATTTGTCTCCGCCCACGGATGACCCAAGCGTTGCCCGGGTATTTATTTGGCTGTTGTTGGTTGCACCAGTGGCGTAGCTAAGGAGCTGTGGGCCCCGGTGCAAGTTTTACATGGGGCCCCGCAAGCACTCCATACATAACAATTGATACGGGCACCAAAACCTGCCAAGGACAACCACAGTGTTGGAGGTGCAAGAAGGGAATGGGGAACAGTGTGTTAATGATTACAAGTATTTAGAGCATCTATAGAAGTGATTATTACCAGCACAGGACCAATAGAGAGCTAATATTGTGCTTGAAGGAGAGCCCAATGGGGCCCCTCTGGCCCAAGGGCCCCGATGCGGTCGCTACCTCTGCACCCCCTATTGCTACGCCCCTGGGTTGCACCCATTTCTTCTAACCCTAAGGGCCTGTATCCACTACACGCGAATTCTGGATGCAGAAAACTGACTCCAATGATTGCCTATGGTAAATCTGCATCAGAAAAATCGCGTTTAGTGGAAACAGACCCATAGGCATTCTTTGGAGTCAGTTTTTCTGCATCCAGAATCCATGGGCCTGATTCACAAAGCGGTGCTAACAGTTAGCACGCTGGTGAAAAGCCCTTTATAATGCCTAAACTCAGTTTAGGCATGATAAGTTTAGGGGCTCGATTCACCAAGCGGTGCAAAGTGTTTGCACGCTGGTGAAAAGGCCCTTATCACGCCTAAACTCACTTTAGGCATGATAAGAAGAAACTCGCGCGAAGTTACCGCGCGTACGCGCGTAAGTGCGCGCGCAGCACCCGACGCTTCGCGCGAAGCTCCCATTAAGCCCTATGGGACTTTGCGCGCGCGCGAACGCGCGTACGCGCGGTAACTTCGCGCGAAGAGCAGGAAAAATCGGTGATAACTCAGTGGTGAAAAGGTTATCACGCCTAAAGTCTTTTAGGCGTGATAACTGAGTTATCACCGCTTTGTGAATCAGGCCCTAGGTGTGATAAGTTTAGGTGTGATAAGTTTAGGCATGATAAGTTTAGGCGTGATAAGTTTAGGTGTGATAAGTTTAGGTGTGATAAGTTTAGGCGTGATAAGTTTAGACGTGATAAGTTTAGGTGTGATAAGTTTAGGTGTGATAAGTTTAGGTGTGATAAGTTTAGGCATGATAAGTTTAAGCACCAACTGCGTTAGCACCGCAGTGCACAGCTGATCAAAAGTTTTGCGCTAGCAAAGTCTGGTGCACGTCGCATAGAGTTTAATGGCGCTGCTTTGCGTGGGGGACTTTGCACGCTATCTACACTTATCTAAACTTAGCATGCCTAAACTTATCACACCTAAACTTATCACACCTAAACTTATCACGCCTAAACTGGCTTTTCACCAGCGTGGTGCAATGGTTATCACGCCTAAAGTCTCTAACTGAGTTAGCACCGCTTTGTGAATCGAGCCCCATGTGTAGTGGAAACAGGCCCTAACACATAATTGCTCAATTACTCAATGACCAAGTTTGTGAGCTTTGTGGTCTTTGGCATCAGTAATTTGCATTGAAATGAAACAAATTTGAATGGCTGTTTGTGGCTCCACCCCTTTTTCTGTATTAGAACCCCAGTCACCTAATGACCAACTGTACCAGGTTTGAGGCTTGTGCTATTAACAGTGCAAGAATGGCAGCTCTTAAATATTCCCCTTGAAAATCAATAGGTGAATTTTGAGTGGCTTTTGTAGGCTCCACCTACTTTTCTGGATATTAATCCCAGTCACCCAGTGACCAACTGTGCAAAGTTTGAAAACCCTGCCATTAACAGTGTAAAAATGGCTGCAGTTTACATTTTCCCGGTGACATTTGTATTTGTCTCCGCCCACTTTTTGATTATGGAGATAAAAAGTACCCTATATGTTATTCCAGGTAATGTACTATGTGCGTGCCAAATTTCATTCAAATCCGTTTAGCCATTGTTGCGTTATTGAGTAACAAACATCCAAACTTTTGCATTTTTAAGGCCCCATTCACAGTTAAAAGCGTAAATTGCCAGCGATTTCCGCCGGCGTTTTGCGGGAGTGATTTTTCCGCAATTTAACGTGGAAAAATCACTGGACACTGCACAGATTTTCCCGCGATAGCGTTTAGCGCTTCTATTGCACTGAAACGTGATCGCTGGGAAATCGCCTGAAAATGGTGCAGGCTACACATTTGCGTTTGGCGATTTGCGTTAATCGCCCAAGTAAGAACGGGCCAATAGGGTATTAAAGTACTATCGCTTTCAAAAGCGCCAGCGCTTGAGTGTTTTGCCGAATTAGCCGGCAAAACGCTCTAGTGTGAATGGGCCCTTATATTAGTGAGATTTGTAGCACCATACCTCCCAATTTTTCAAGATAAGAAAGAGGGACATTTTAAGACACACCCCTAATCACACCCCCACCACACCCCTAGGCACTGATACCAGAAAGAATTCAGAAGCAAAAGATGCAGTTTTAAATTTCAGACCACACTAGTCCTCTCTACCATCATTAGTTCTTCACTTTAACATTTAATAATCAGAAATATATTAATTTAATTTAGAGAAATAGCATATAGAGAATATTAAACACATTTTTTAGTAGAAACATACATGTATTCATTTAGATCTGTATGATGAAAAAGGGACCTGTGAAAAAGGGACAGTTGGGAGCTATAGTAACACTTCATAACATTTGATATTAATATACGTATGATCTTGTTTGACTTTAAAGGACTCCTGAAGTGGGAGGGATATGGAAGCTGCCATATTCATTTGCTTTTGGATAATGAAAGTTGTACCCCTGATCCTCCGTGTCTAAAGCTAAGTACACACATGCAAGAACTGTCGTCCAGTGAAAAACAATTGCGTCATCAGGGGTAGGGCTGCTCAAATCCGGATCCGGGAGATACCCGAATAGTTGCTATCTGGATATCTCCCAGTAAACCTGTTCGGGGTGGGCGGGGTCAATCTTACCTGTCTGACGTCTTCTTCGGTCCGTCGCTCGGCGCCTCCCACTATGCGCTCCACGCACGTCATGTGATTACAAACACTTCCTCCTTCAACCCGGAAGGAGGAAGTGTTTGTAATCACGTGACCGCCGCTTGAACCGCATCGTGAGAGGCGCCGAGGGTTAGAATGAAGAAGACGTCAGACAGGTAAGGTTGAGACCCCCCGCCCACCCCGCACAGGTATCTGGGAGATATCCAGATAGCAACTATTCGGGTATCTCCCGGATCCGGATTTGAGCAGCCCTCAGGGGATCCTCCGATAACGCAAGATTGAGAAACCGGTCAGGAAGGAGACAGGCGGCACCTTAAGGGCTCGTTTCCACTAGGGCGAATCCGCATGCGGGCACTGCATGCGGATTCTCATAGTTAATGTTAGTGGATGGGGCTGTTTCCACCTGTGCGGCGTGCGGGAGCGATTTGGCGGCGGGCCAAATCTGCACGGCGGGACCCGCAGAATTCGCCTGCGTCGGGAATCCGTGCGAATCGCCGCTAATGTATTTAATAGTAAAAACGCATGCGTTTGTTACATGCGTTTTTACCCGCGATTTCGCGTGCGATTTCGCACCCTTCTCAATGTTATTTTGCCCTGGCAGTGTCATGGTTAATTTCGCATGGCACCCTGCCATGCGAAATCGCACGCGAAATCGCGGGTAAAACGCATGCGGAAACGCACCCGCATGCGTTTTTACAAGCGTCGGAATGCCGGCGAAATCGCGTCGCACTAGTGGAAACGGGCCCTAATTGTCTTTTTAGCTGTTGACCACCACATACGCACAAATTCATATCAGGGTTAGAAGTCTTGGGCCCCGAATGTAAGTTCTCATTCTTTTACCCTTTTATGGTATACATATATGTTTTTTAAATAAATGGTTTACACTTAGAGTTGCAGTTTGTTGTTTTTCACGTTAACCTTCTGGAATCTATACCTGCTTGGATTGAGGGACTGGAGGTAGTGTGGATCCCCGGTGGACTTTGGCCCGTGCCTTCCTACATTGAAAGTGATATACAACCTTATACTGTGGGTTGTTTGGAGCTGGTAAGCCCCTTCTATTCCTTTGGGTGATGGTGACTACAAGAATATAGGAGGCCTGTACACCACCGTGATGGAGTCTTACAGACTGTTTATTATATTACACTGTATTTGAAAATCAGCGCTGATTTGTACTATAATTAAATACTATAGCTAATCCTAACCCTACTTTCCCACAGAACTCTCTCCTAACTGCCCCCTGCCTAACCGTAACTTCTCCTAAAGCCTAACCTTAACCTCCCATCTGCCGCCAGTCTTCACAAAGAAAAAGAAAAAAAAAACTTAATTTTTAGGCGGCCATTGAATTAGCGACATTGAGATGTAATTTGTCCAATAAACATCAGGCATCAGCGGTATTTAGCTGGAGCCATGGACACTCAAATTTGCCCTCAATACCACGCTATTTCAATAGATACCCAAACGTCCGCCAACAGAGACATTGGTGCTCAGGCAGTAATTTGGGCGTTGTCAAAAGACAAAAGCCCAAATGACTGTAAAAACAGCGTAATTTGGTCACCAGTTATAGCCAAATTACATCGTACCCCTGAGTCCATGGTGGCCTGGAGGGGGAAGAGTATTTAACGGGACTTTTGCAAGAGCAGGGCGAGCAGTTTTTTGGCTTCAGCCCACGCCCAAATTTCCTGGCGTCGTTTTTGCATGAATGACAAATTTCCTGCTACCATCATGGCTACTTTCTTGTTTCCTGTTTGTCTTTTGGATCTACAAGTGTATTCAGCATGTGAAGGAGTACGCTGAGCTCAGACACAAGTTCCTTGTTGGCAGATATTTCTGTGCACAGCCATAAGTAATGAGGCCACCACAGCACATACATGAGCGCCGAGTGCTGATGTGACCCTCCCAGAGGCAGACACTGACCTACATCCCCGCTTGGCTGAGTGTGCTGATGACCTGGAGCCATGCAAATCAGAGAGCTGCTTCCACGCTGAAAGTCAGACCCTTCCTGCTCACATGCCTGGAAACCCTGCCTGCATTACACAGCAGCAACCATCCCTTCATACGGTACATCTGCTGGGAACTGCTGCATCCATACATTACATCTACTGGGAACTGCTTCATTATGTTATATCTAAGGGGAGGATATGAGGCGGAGGGTGCAGCATGCATATTATCCACCTGCTGTGCCTATCTTCCACAGTAAGCAAAGCTAAAAGTGTTATGGGCAGTCATCTGGTGACAGTAAGGGCTCTGCATGGAATTTAATCTTGAACCTACGGAAGGTGGGGGAGCACTTACTCCATGAGCCCCTTTCACTTACCCTCCCTGGCAGTAATCCATTCCAGAGCTATGCTCGGGCTAGCCACTGGGAGCTCTATGCAGAGTATAGCGTGCAGCGGGAGCTTTTACTCACCTCCCGGGGGATCCAGACGTTGGTAGTGATTCTCCTTCCTGTACACAGAGGCTCTGAATCACTCTGGTGAGAAAGCCGTCATCGATCTCACCACAGAGTTACAGCGCCACCCGGAGGACAGGGGTAAAATTGCAGCGCTGGAGCCGAGGGAGGTGAGTGAGAGCAGGGCCTGTTGCTGGGGTTCTGGCTGCATGATTTCAGGGTCTGAAACATTTTAAAAAAGACCCTAATATCTGTGTTGAAAATAAACTGATGAGATAACTGTATCTATCTTCTTACTCCTAGAGGGTTTTTTTTAGAATCTCTCAGGTTTATTTTGTGTGTATCAGTTAAAAAAGTAGGTTCAATGTTGTATTCCCTCAACTGAATGATCCAGTCTTTCACACAATCAGAGAGTTCTAAACAAAAATATATGAACTATTGACCTTTTTTTAATTTCTACCCTGCAGTGCACTCTGAAGCTGTTCTCTGCCAGGAAAGAGTGCTATGACTGTCATTTCTTATTAGTGAGTATAGCCCTGTTATAGTCAGTCTAGCTCCTTACTGGAGAGAAACTGTCCATTGCATACCTGATGACATGTTTAACTCTTTCAAGCAGAAAAAGAAGAAAAAGGACACAGCCTAGTTATTTGTATGCTTGGCACTGTACATACACATGCCTATGTCATCATGTTGCATGTTGCTTCTGTTACTTTTAAAGTGAATTAAATCTGGCCAGCTACTTCACTTTAGGTACCCTTTAGGACCCTTTCACACTTACTGCATCGATCTGCATTGCGGTCCGCTCCCCCTACCCATAGTGCAGTGCAGTGCAATGCGGCAGAAGTAGCTACATCAGCGCTAGCCCGCCGCAAACTCTGCAGTAAGGTGGCACATGATCCATGCCTATTGCATGCATTATGCAGTAATGCAAGTCTGTGGTGAAACATGGCGACGCGGTAAGTGTTTGCGAAGTGATCACAGCAGGTGCGGCACGCATGTGCAGAATGATGGTAAACCAGTGACGTACTTCCTGTGCAGCAATGAATATGTCACTGAGCGGAGGGTGTCGCTACGTACTTTACCCTGTGGGTGCACTCTGTGGAAGGACACATGGTGCGGTGTAACCTCCCTGGGCTCTCCTGCCACACCGCCCCAAGTGTGGAAGTACCCATAGGGCCCTTTTACACCGGGGCTGTGCGGTGAGGTATTTTTAGTCAATGGCGAAGTCATTTTAGTCAATGGCGATGCATGGATTTTAAATCAATTACTGACGTGACGTCACAGCGCGCATGCGCAGAAGCGTATTTTTACAATACGCTTCCGTGCACTTCCACATATCCTGAAGCAGGAAGTGACCGCAAGCGCGCATCACTTCCTGCTTGGCTGGTGGCCACACTGGCCAGACAGGGAACACCGCATTCTAACACAGTGTTCCCTGAAGGCCTGTTTCTGGTGGAGCGAAGCGCTGTGGCTGAATCGGCGCATTGCATCGCTAACGCTGGTTTACAGTGTGAAACTAGCCTCAAGGTTTTCTCCAGCGCGTGGTACACTTGTAATTGCCTCTTATTCTTTATTTATACAGAAGTCTGTTTTTACTTTGCCTCAAGACCAAGTTTTAAACGCTGCAAATATTTTCCGGTTGTCTTTTGTTTCTGAGCTTTCTAGCAGTCTCTCCCTGCGGAGCCGCAGTCACTAATCCCAGTCGCTCCAGATTCCAGGACTCTCTGTTCCCATTCACAGAGGGAGTCGGGGCCAAGCCAGTGAGTGGTGGCAATTATCTGCCTAGGCGTGTTTTTATTTATTGTTATTCCAGAATAACCCTCTGCGGCTCTCCAACTCTCACACAAAACACATCAATGCTGCCTGTTGCCTGCCAGAATCAACAGGCAGCAGGTCTTCCCACGGCCTCTGTACCTCTCTGCTCCTCTTTAAGTTGAAATACAGAGGTGTGTAGCGTTATTATGACATCACAATGGAAACAAGGCCAGCCGACAGCTGCAAAAACTCTGAACTTCAGCAGTCATGTGCTGTTACCTTAGCCTCATATAGGATTATTCATCTCTCCAAATAAGGTCCATACGGCAGAATGCAGAAAGACAATCTATGCATCTGCACTGTGTCCAGTTACCCAGAAAATTCACAGGGTCATAAAATAAAATGTTTATGGTTTGGGGTCTGTTTCATAATAGGGTGTCTGGTAGAATCGCCCATTATTCCATAGCTCCCAACTGTCCCTCTTATGGAGGGACAGTTGTAACCCGTATGAAACCGCTTGCACCAGGCTCCGGCTGAGTGGAATCCACCAGACACTGACTCAGAAGAAATTATCAAAGATTTATTCGCAACCAAACAGTGGTCACAGGAATTGTTATCAGCCAAAACACTTCAATGTCAAAACACCCCTCCCTTGCACATTAAAGGTCAAAAATACACAATATCTAATCTTCACAGGCGGTGCACCGGTAAAACCTGCGGAAGGAAATGGTTAGTTACACAGAAATTATAGTGAGCTACAATAAGTCTTCTTACACAACAATCAACCACTTTATAGCATATGCAGAGCACAGTACCGTTGTTGGGCATGGGCTGGGGAAAGGGTTGGTCTACTCAGCACTTTACTCTTAATACCTCCCCTCTGGATTGGGCTCCCCAAAACAACAAACAAAATAAAATATGAATCAAATAATCAAAAAGGGTTAAAGCAAAATAAAGAGAAATAAAACAAAATATAAAGTGACCTGACCGATGCACCCCTCTATACCATCAACACCACCCTCCTACAATAGAACTTTCTTTAAGTGCACTTTGACTTTAAGGCTGAATAAGCTCTCAATTAGAGTTAAGTAATCTGTAACCCTCTTGGGGGCGGGGGGGGGGGGGGGTTTACACAGTCCCTCTTTGGGAACCCAATCCCTCTGTCCCTCTTTCTTCCTCATTTGTCCCTCTTTCAGGACTGATGTACAGATCTGTGTAATTATATGTATTTTTCTCCTGAAAAATGTGTTTTATTGACTCTGTATTCCCACCCTTTAAACTGATATATTTCTTATTTTCAGATGTTAATATGAAGGATAATGGACCAGAAAAGAATGGACCAGTGTGATTTGAATTATAAAACAACATATTTTTCTTATGAAATCCTTATGGTGTGGGGATTTGGGGTGTGGCAAGGGCATGGCTTAAGTGTCCCTCTTTCTTATCTCAAAAAGTTGTGATCTATGTTAACACTTGATTCACTGCCCTACAGGGAGTTATAGCCAAGGCCGGATTTATACTTTTGTGCTCCTAGGCCAAGTGTGCAGAGGAGTAGCTATGAGTGGGCAAGGGGGGACTTAGTGACCCTGCTTCTCTTCCTCCCTCTGCAGAAGCGTTAGCAGCAGCAGAATATGGCTTTCTAAAGGGGCACATCTGGCTATCTAAACAGGGTGAAGGGTGGCTCATCTGGCTAACTGAAGGGGCATACATTGGCTATTTAAAGGGAGGCACATATGGCTATCTGAATGGGCTAAGGGTCCACATATAGCTATCTAAATAACTTTTGACTCCACCCATGACCATGACTACATTTTGATGTGTGGCCACACCCATTTTGTCCAGAGGGGGGTGCAAAAACTGTCTTTGTCCCCAGGCGCTGAAAACCCTAGCTACGCCTCTGCAAGTGTGTTGTGTCTCCCTTTCATGTGCAGCAGTTCCCCTCCCATTCCATGTGTAGCCCCCTCTTCCATGTGTACCACCCATGTACAGCAGCTCCTTTATTTCATGAACAGCTTCCTTGGGTATCAGTTTCCCTTTTGCATGTGTTGGTCCTCATCTTCAGCCTCCTATTTCATATGTAGCAGCCCCTCTTTCATGTCCAGGTGCCCCTTGTCCTGCAGCCACCTAAAGCCCAGGCCTTTGTTGCGTTTCCAGAAATCCAGCCCTGGGTATAGCTAAGGGTTGATGGGCTCCAGGGCAGTAGACCTCACATGCCAACCTTGGATCTGAGCACCCCATAACCAGCAGTGTAGCTGCAAGTTATGGGGGCCCCCTCCACTCTTCCAGTGGTAACTCCAATAGTATTTGGATTAGTTCAAATGGGTGCCATGATCGGTAGGCATCTCTGTGTTAATTATCGATAATCAGGAGGGTTCTGTGTGAGAGTAGGAAGAAGTTAGGTCACAGTAATCACCAGGGGCTGTCTTGAGGTTAGGCACCACCAGGGAGTGGTTAGGGTTAGACACCCCCTGGGGGGTCTTGGGGTTAGGCACCACCTGGGGTGGTTTACGGTTAGGTACCACCAGGGGAGTCTTAGGGTTAGGCACCACCAGGGAAGTCTTAGGGTTAGGCACCACCAGGGGGGGTTAGGGTTAGAGGAAGGTTCTGTGTGAGAGTAGGGAGAAGTTAGGTCATAGTAATCACCAGGGGATGTCTTAGGGTTGGGTACCACCAGGGAGCGGTTAGAGTTAGGCAGCACTAGGGAGGGGTAAGGGTTAGGCACCATCAGGGGATGGTTCTGTGTGAGAATAGGGAGAAGTTAGGTCATAGTAATCACTTTTCTCAGCTATATCTAGAGCCCTTTTACAGCCCAACAAATTTTGCCTATAACAGCATCCTTTTTATAAAACTAAAACTAGCTTTTTCGGCTTCACCAGACGCCCTTTGTAGCCGAATTTGGCATATATGGGATACACCAGGCACCCTTTGTAGCTGAATTTGGCATATGGGCTACACCGGGTGCCCTTTGTAGCCAAATGTAGCATATATGGGCTACAACAGGTGCCCTTGGTAACCGAATTTGGCATATATGGGCTACACCAGGTGCCCCTTGTAGCCAGAATCAGAATCAGAATCACTTTATTTCGCCAAGTACAGCAAAGCTGTAATCGGAATTAGTTGTGGTTCACATGGCATAGGCAGGAGTATAAGACAATTTACAATGCGTACAATTTAAAATGCAGAATCAGTTCATATCGTTCATTTCACTTCTGTGCAAAATACAGCCCAGTAAATAATAATAATAATGATATTAGTAATAATAATAATAGGGGTGCAGGTAGTGGCCCCGAGTCTATCTGGATAGGCCAGGCAGGCAACAGCGGGGACCGGTTTGATCGATCCAGCTAGAGCGCAATGGTATGCGAGCCCGTCAGGGGGAGGTTGGAGTTCAGTAACCGGACAGCTTGAGGGAAGAAGGTATTCTTCCGCCTAGTGGTTTTGGATGGTATGGTCCTGTAGCGACGGCCCAGCGGGAGGAGCTTGAAGTAGTGGCTGCCTGGGTGAGAGGGGTCACGGGAGATCATGGTGGCCCTCTTCCTCATCCTGGCGGAGTGGAGGAGATCGAGACGTGGAAGAGGAGATCCGATGATCTTCTCCGCGTCCGTTATGACTCTCTGAAGTTTGTGTTTGTCGCTGGCCGTTGCGCCCGCGTACCAGACAATGACTGAGGAGCAGAGGATGGACTCAAAGCTGGCATATGCGCTACACCAGGCGCCATTTTCTCCAGCCTCTTTCAAATGGACGTTAGGTACTTATGGGCACCTACGGGGGGTAGTATAGGGTTAGGTGGGGAGATTAGGGTTAGGCACCTATAAGGGGGTTAGGGTTAGGTATTAGGTGGGGCGTTAATGGTAAGTTATAGATGGGGGTTAGGCACACGTTTGTGATGTGGCACATGTGCCACGTGGTACCTGCGCCACGTGGTACAGCTCTTGCGGTAAGGAGGGGTGATAGTGGATGAAGCTGGGAAAGGGTGTGAGCGTTGGGGGCTCATGACTTGTAGCTACACCACTGCAAAACGTTACAGGTTTAATTTTTTTCAATTTGACAAAATGGATCCAATTTTTTGGTTGATTGAAAGTTTACATCATATTCCTGCTTAAAACTTTATTCAACACACTTGTTTTTCCTGCGCAGCACGGAGCCAGCTTCAGAGAGACAGGAGTACGGGGCCAGGGAGCCGGGCGGGCATGTGAACAGGCGGCCGGGTGTGGGCGCGCACGTGTGCAGTAACATGCGGCGGGGGGCGGCAAGAAACACAGACCTAGAGCCCGTTTTTAAACGGGCTTGAGTCTGCTAGTTATTATTAAAGCAGTATAAAACCCTGGCATAATATTCAATAAAAACATGTTTTCCTGCTTTTTATATGCCATACGGCTATCATATTTGCTTTTGTGCATAAGTATTATTATTCATTTAGAAATTACAAGTTCCCAAAGTACACTTTTTTTGCTCTGATATCTGACTGCATTTTATTCATAACTGCTTTATTCATCTTCTAATGTATGCAGAAATGCTTTCTGAGTGTCTCACTGTGTTCAGGAGAGCCTGCAGTGTCAGAGAAGTGTTTACATTCCTCACTTGATACAATTAAGTAAACACAAGATAACATTTTCTCCAGTTAGGATGCGTCCAGCTTTCCCTGCAGGGAGCTAGTAAGTCCTGTGTTTAACCCTTTGAATGCTGTTCTAGTAAAAAAAAATATGGTGGTAGTATATAATATGCTGTAAATAATCTATTAGAGCAAAGAAGAAATGTTGTGTTTCATTCCACTTTAATTCTAGGAAAAGTTGGTATGAATTTTCCAAGATATCCAATCTCAAAAAACAAAAAAAGCAGGAAATTCAATAAGATTTTGTGGTCGAATGAAAAAAAAACAACTTTTTTTTTCCTCAGTACAAAAAATAATTTTCACAAAAGTAGTAAAAATCAAACAGAAAAATTGTAATGTGTAACTTAACACTCACTAAAATATAATTAGAATGTGTATCATGTATGTCTATATATGCTAGCCTCAGGTCAGGGTTTCCCAGGCCATGTGTCTTAACACAACTGTGTGTCATGGTAGTTTGGGTCATGTGTCACCTCTTCCCAGCTGTTTACATTCTTTCTGCTTCATAGTGTGATAATGTTATGGTTTATACTAGTAACCTATGGTGCTGTGTGTCACAAGCATTTTACATATTATCATTGTGTGTCACAACTTGGAGGAAATGCTTAGGTACCACTGTGTCACTCACTCTTCCAAACAAGCCCCAGTGAAGAATGAAAACACACAAGTCCTAATTTCCATGATCTAGATTCTGTACAGAAGTAAATAGCAATATAGTTTTAAGCCCATTTCATGTTTACTGGTAAAACAGCTTAAAGTTAAGTGTGGTTGGGTGGAAGCAGGTTGCATAATTATGTTTTGGAGGAACAAGCTGCCTAAATAAGTGGATTGGGGAGATATGCTGCCTAATTATGTTGTTAAGTAGCTACAAACTGCCGAATTTTGTTGTTTGGGGAAGATTTGTTGTCTAATTTTGCTGTTTGTGGGGACACGCAGAGTCATTATATTGTTCGGAGAACTACTGTTTGGCCTAAGTATATTGTTTGAGGGATATACTGACTAATTATTTTGTTTAAGATGACACTGTCGAATTGTGTTGTTTGGGGGACATGTTGCCTGAGTATGTTCTTTGTTGGGTTATGCTGCCTAATATTTTGTTTGGTCAGTATTATAATCAGTACTATATTATACTATTATTATAGTATTTGGTCAAGATTATTCGGGGTCCAGCTGCCAGCAGCACCAAGCTCCCAGACAAGTCACACAAAATCCATATATATATATATATATATATATATATATATATATATATATATATATATATATATATATATATATATATATATATATATACATCTGCAGAGCTTGATAGATACTGACCAAATTCTGTTCTTTAGTGTGCCCATGTCCTCAACTATCTTGTTCAAGTTTTATTCAATTTAAAAAGTCTGTAGTGACCATAGAAACACTGGTGCACACAGTCACAGTCTTATGCCGATTATAACCCAGCCAGTAATTGCACATTCCGCATACAATGGCGCAAAGTAGGTACAGTTGTATACCTGCTCTCAACCCAAACGGTTTCCCCTCCCAGCATCATCAGGCGTGTTATATTTTATTTTGCATAGAGTATACTGGATTTGAAGAGGACTTGGGTGCACAAATTATTATTATTATTGATAAAGCACTGACATCTTCCGCAGCTATGTACAAAGTATATTTTCTGTTACTAACTGTCCCTCAGAGATCCCAATCTTATCCCTGCCATAGTCATAGGTCTTTGTATGTATCGCGTAGTGTATGTAATGTAGTCTAGGAACAATTTTAGGGGGAAGCCAATTAACTTATCTATACACGTATGTTTTTGGGCTGCGGGCAGGTCAGGGCCAGAGCTACCAAATGGGGCGAAGGGGGCAATTGCCCCAAGGCCCCAGCATCCATAGTGGCCCCACATTACGGAGGTAGTGGTGACAGGCACACACTCACCTCCTCCAAGTTCCAGGCATTGCAGGTCCGTCTGTCTTCTCTTTAGTGTTGGTTCTCTGTACTTCCTGCCTCTCCATTTGGGCCCTAGTGCCTGTTGTGAGGAGTAGAAAGCGCAGAGCAGCAACAGTACAGAAAATACAGACGGACATCCAGCACCTGGAACTCGGAGGAGGTGAGTGTCTGCCTGTCACCACTGCCTCCATAATGCTGTAGGGGTGGGGGGTCATTAGGGGCACATCTGACAACTTTACTAGGGAGTAGGGGGGTGAGTGTCAGGGGGGCCCCCAGGTCACTTTTGCCCCAGGCCCCATTGTAGCTAGAACTGGCCCTCAATACGGGAGGAAACCAGAGTGACTGGAGGAAACCCACACAAACATGGGGAGAACATACAAACTCTGTGCAGATAGTGCCCTGGCTGGAATTTAAACCAGGGACCCAGCTCTGCAAGCCAAAAGTGCTAATCACTACATCACCGTGCTGCCCCAACGAATGGAATTTGGGAATTATCAGTAGCTCTCCAGCGCTGCAGAGATAATTAAAGATTTTAAGGTCAACTGAAGCGAGAGGGATATGGAGGCTGCCATATATATTCCCTAATAAGCAATACCAGTTGCCTGACTATCCTGCTGATCCTCTGCCTCTAATACTTTTAGCCTTAGACCCTGAACAAGCATGCCGCAGATCAGATGTTTCTGACATTATTGTCAGATCTAACAAGATAAACTGCATGCTTGTTTCTGATGTGATTCAGACACTACTGCAGCCAAATAGTCTGCCAGGTAGCTGGTATAGTTTGAAAGGAAATAAATATGTCAGCCTCCATATTCTTCTCCCTTCAGTTGTCCTTTAAGTTCAGATTTGTCCTAGTACATATTAGTGACTGCTTCTCTTTAAGACTTCAGTATAAATGCCTATTAATTAGCCTTGTTACTTGTATTACTTAACGATTTTCACGTTAGTGTCCTGTGATTGCACATCTATGTGTACAGTGCTTGCTCCTCTATTATTAGCATGTAAGGTGTCACCCAAATGATACGATCATACCTCAGCGGAGATACAAACCACCCTAATCACCTCTTCAGAGCTGTGAGGAGACTGATTAGCCTTGGCTGGTAATTAGTGGATAGGACACATCTCCTATTCAAGCCAGTGCTGTAACCCTATTCAGTGCCATTCATTGTGTTTTGTGCTGTCTTGCTTAAATGTAAGTACAGCCCCCTTCTCAGCTACAGGAAGGAATATTCCATCTTTATAATGCTACGGAAAATTCCTTTTTATCCTATGAGTGGTGTACAGTCTGAATTACCTCTAGTCTTTTAGCACAACTTGTCAACTACAAGAAAATATTACACAATGAAAAGAAAAATGCAATCGGCAGATTAGATGGTGGCTACATACTGATGAAATAGACAGGGACGTAACTACAACTCACGGGCCCCCCCAGCAAAACTTTGATGGGGCCCCTTAGTGTTCACAGCCCTTCCTTTGCCTCTTCTTGGTGACCCTCACAACCTGCGGGCCCATCTTACAAGGACATAAAACAAGTATGGCCAGGGCTGGATTTACCATAAGGCACTGAAGGCTTGTGCCTACAGGCGCCTTATGTAAGAGAGGTAGCTTCCTACACAAATGTCCCCCTACTTATTGAGGGGGCTACTTAATACTGGTGTGGGGGCACATTTGGCTCCCTATACTGGGGGTAGGATCATCTACTAACTAGGTTAATGGAGTTACCAAATACCTGGCTACCTAGTAGGAAAATCTGGCTACCTAGTCAGGGGAGAAGGGATGCCTACCTAATATGGGTGCGTGGTCTGAATTGAGGGGCAGAGTTTAGGGCGCCAGGACACCTGTGCCTACAAGCGCGTGAACTGTAAATCCGGCTCTTAGTGTGGCCATCAGAATCTTCACACCCATAATATGTGTAGCTGCAAAAACACCTGATCTGGAGTGTCAGAGAATTGGGCCCCCCTCACACTTCTGGGCCACCTGCTCCCCCCCCCCCCCCCCCCCCCCCCCGCTGTTGGAGCTCATGGACGTTGTTTACTGCTGGGATAGGCTGACACCAACATCGAGATACAGGAGCGTGTTCATCTCAATGCATTTATCGTCATTTGCTACGATTGCGCAGACGTCGTGGTCAATAAAAATTTCTTAGATGCTGTATGTAGCATCCTGCAGAGGTTGCGTACACCGGTTCCGTACCCCCATGGGACTCAAAAGCTATGATGGAATGTCAGGATTGATGACAACACTTTTCTGCTTGGTTGCAGACTAGAGTTTAGCATCTGCTAAAGGAGCTCATGTGAACCTGCCCTTAGGAGAGCCCTACTCCCCCAGCTTTCCATTCCAACGTAAACCGTCCTCGCAGTGCTCCTAAACTTTGGTGGTCATGTGACTGCAAGGAGCTTTTCAGTCCCAGTGCTGCTCTTTATCCACACTTGGAATACAAGTACATATAGCGGGGCCACTGCATGAGTTGGGTGGCAGGTGGTGCCGCTAGTAAAAATATTGGTAATTTACATTATCAGTATGTTACTATGCATTATCCGGCACCCATTCTCACTTGAACTCTCCCCTCCTAGTGCCGAAACCAACGGCCCCACCCAATACCTAACTTAACTCTCCTCCTAGTGCTTAAACCAACCTCCCTCCACCTAATGCCTAACACTAACTCTTCCTCCTAGTACCTAAACCGAACCCCCCACCTAATGCCTAACAATAACCCCCCACCACCACCTAATGCCTAAACCTCACCCCCTCCTAGTACCTAATACAAAACCCCCACCTAATGCCTAACACTGACCCCTTATTTGTGCCTAAAATGAGCCTTCCCTCCTAGTGCCTAACACTGACTACATGGACTGCACCACGCTGTAAAGGGCACTGCGTTAACCTGCGTTTCGAAAAAACTGGATCAAAGTGCATGCAGTGTGGAAGGGCCCTTATTCACAACAATGGCCGTGATTCCGCCATCTAGCTGTCTCTATGTATTACTGATCATTGAACCAGACCAGGTTTGGTACAACCTGTCTGGAAAGATCAAACGCCCCCCATCAATCACAGACCGGAGAACTCTGAAGTCGGTGGGTAGAATAACTAGCGGTATGGTCTGCAGATTTCTCTGCCACTGTATTTTGAGAAGGAAGAAGTGGATGGCTGGGATTTCCCAGAAGAAGGACCCCCGCCTCCCCCCCTTCTTTTCCCAGCACTTGATCTTCAGAGAGGGGCTATTAATCCAATTGCAAACCTCAAATCTCTGCACTAAACCCCGCTGTGGGTGTGGTGGGCCCAGCGATCCAATTGCCAAATTTCTGCTGTTGGGTTTTCATGTATAAAGACCCATTATTCTTCCTAAATAATTCCATATGGACTGGAGCTGGGGAGTAATAAACTGTGATTTTGCCTCGTTATTATTTTGCAGCTAATGTGAAAGGAAAACTGGAATTTACATCGCCCTCATCCGGGAACACGAGCCGCAGACAGAATTAGTCTGGTGAGCAGGTTGGAGATCGTGTAACATTTCCCATGAGCGCTATAGAATGATGGAACACTGTTCATGCATACAAGGAAACCTAAATTGACCTATAAAGGAGTCAGATACTTACCTATGGAGGAGGCAGACCCGGTTCAAGCTCTGATGGGGCCCTGGGGCAAAGGTAACCCCTGGGGCCCCCTACCCCCTTCCTATCAAAGGTAACCCCAGTATGATGGCCTAGTGTGGTGGCCCATGTGGTTGTGATGGTGGGGTGGCCTAGTGTGGTGGTGATGGTGGGGTGACCTAGTGTGGTGACCCAGTGTGGGGGTGTAGTGGCCCAGTGTGGTAGTAGTGCCCCCCCCCCCCACCAGTACTTCCCTTGCAGTCAGCTAGTGATCCGGTCCCCCCACTGCAATAGGTAGATCTCTTTCTTCCTCCTCCCCCTCCCCAGCAGCTTGTGGAACATAGCAGCATCATTTACCAAGGATGCAGCTTCTGCCCAGGACTTCACTGACGTGGGTCACATATCTGCATCACGTCAGAGGAAGCTCCGCTGTGGTCGGTTATGATGCTCAAGGAAGGGGAACCAGGGCAATGCGTCGTGGATCTGGAGGTAGGAACAAGCATTGATTCAGATAATGTATTGTATGAATGTTCTCCTGGCTCCCTTGCCTGCTGCTGCCTTACTATCTCCCACATGCTGAATTTTAAAAAGGTCAATGGGTAATTCCTGGGGGGCCCCTACAGACCCTGGTGCCCTGGGGCAATTGCCCCTTTGCCTTTATTATACAGCCAGCCCTCTGAGGGGTAAGGCTCTGGATCAGATAGCAGGGATGTCGAACTCAGGTTCTCAAAAACCGAGGTCCTCACACATTTTTGGCACAGCTCAAATTAATTGATGGGACTTAATCAGGAAAGGTGTGGATCATCAAGTGGAACACACTTCTCCATTACTTTGTCTAAACACTGGCATGGATATGGCCCTCAAAGACTGGAGTTTAACTCCTGTGCTTAGAGCCTTCACAGTCTTTTCTGCATCTCCTCGGTCCACCACGGTCCCCTTTTCAAATTTCCCGCCTTTGGTAGTCCTTGGAAGGCTTCAGAACCAATCATTTACGAAGGTGTGTTTATGTGGGTAAAAATTTTGAACTTACCCTAAGGCAGGGGTGCCCACTTTTTTGACTCGCGAGCTACTTTTAAATTTCCCGAGCTCAAGAGATCTACCAACATTTAAAATAGCCAGGTATAGCTGCCCTTAAAGGAAAGGTTCAGGGAGGGTGGGTAAAAAATAAAAATCAAATTCCACTTACCTGGGGCTTCCTCCAGCCCGTGGCAGGCAGGAGGTGCCCTCGCCGCCGCTCCGCAGGCTCCCGGTGGTCTCCGGTGGCCGACCCGACCTGGCCAGGCCGGCTGCCAGGTCGGGCTCTTCTGCGCTCCAAGGCCCGGAGCTTCTGCGTCCCACGCCGGCGCGCTGACGTCATCGGACGTCCTCCGGGCTCTACTGCGCATGCGGAATTTGATTTTTATTTTTTACCCACCCTCCCTGAACCTTCCCTTTAATATAGGTAGCTAGGCATAGGTGCTCCCCATATAGATAGCTAGGCATAGTTTCCCCAATATAGATAGCTAGGCATAGGTCCCCCCCATTTAGCTAGGCATGGGTGCCCCCCATATAGATAGCTAGGCATAGGTTCCCCCCACATATAGATAGCTATGTATAGGTGCCCCCCACATATTGATAGCTAGGCATATATGCCCCCCACGTAGATAGCTAGGCATAGGTTCCCCCCACATATAGATAGCTAGGTAAACGTGCCCCCCATATATATATATATATATATATATATATATATATATATATATATATATATATATATATATATATATATATATGTAGCTAGGCATATGTGCCTTCCATAAAGATAGTTAGGCATATGTGCCTGCCATATAGATAGTTCGGCTCCCTCCCTCCACCAGGTGCTGGTCTCATCCACCCCCCTTCACTCACCCTGCATGCCCGGAGGAGCATGCAGCACTGAGACATCTGATAGCGGCGAACAGCGGTGGAGAGGAGAGCGGAGGGTAACGGCGTGTATACAGGCAAAGCACTTCCTGTATACACGTCCTCACCCACGGCTCTCCTCTCCACTGCGGATTGCCGCTAATCAGATGTCACGCAAGGCATGCAGGGTCAGCGACGGAGATCCAGGCAACACAGTCATTGAGGACTGGAGAGAGCGGCAGGCCAGACAAAGGAAGTGGGAGAGCTGGGGAGGAAGGAGGTGGGCGGGACGCGGCTCTTCCATTGCACCCATTGGCTGTGTGCTGCTCTGCATATGGCAGCAGAGCAGCACAATCAGACGGTACGCCAGCGCTGCATATAGTCAGCGTCTGACGTACTATTTTAAAATGCTGACGCGCTCTACCCAGCAGTCCTTCGCGATCTACTGGTAGATCGCGATCGACATATTGGGCAGCCCTGCCCTAAGGGGTTAAACTGGATTGAACTCCACGTTGGTCTGCTGACCAAGGGGGAAGGTCCTTCAATTAAGGGTGTGGTGCACCGGGTGCAACGTTTCCAGCGCACCGGGTTATACGTTTCGCGCGCACCGCTAAGCTTTGCACGTGATTTGTTGGAGCTTTGTGTGTGCTAACTACCCTAGTACCCTACCCTAGTTAGCTCGCCCAAAACCTTAAGACGTGCTAACTGAGTTAGCACCGGTTAGTGAATTAGGCCCCTTAGGTGTTAAAGCTAATGGGAACCCAATTTAAAAAAAAGAAAAGTCAGATACTCACCTAAAGAGAGGGAAGGCTCGGTCCTAATGAGCCTCCCCTCTCCTCTCCCGGTGCTTGGTCCCGCTCAGGATCCCCCGTAGCAATATTCGACCGTTTTGGTCAAATACTGGCACTTCCGCCGCTGAAGGGAGGTTTCGGAAGTCTTCGGGAGCACTCTGGCTCCCAAAGACGGGCCGCTCCATGCTACGCATGCGCGAGCGCCCTCTATGATGCACTCGCACGTGTCTATGACATACCCGCGCGTGCGCAGTATGGAGCTGCCGTCCTTCGGGAGCCCGAGTGCTCCCAAAGACTTCCGAAGTCCCCGCGGCGGCGGATTTGACCGGAGGATCCACCGGGCACCGGGAGAGGAGAGGGTAGGCTCATCAGCACTCAGAGCCTTCCCTCTCCTTAGGTGAGTATCTGACTTTTTTTTTAAAGATGGGGTTACATTAGCTTTAACACAGCCTCAAGGTGAGAGGAACAACAACAAAACTTTACTGAGACACAACATTAACAAACAACCAGAATGCAGTACTTGAGGCACATTAGCATATAACTAGAATGCACTACTTTTATGTTACTGTAGGTAGCAGCAGATCACAGTACAGTATATGAACCTTTATTTCCTAACATTAGATGAGAATCTTTTTTTTTTTTTTTTTTAATATGTCAGTTCAGGTACCCTTTAAAGCTCAGCGTGGGCACAAATGCATTCCTAGTCCTGTGTAGGTGCTTAGTGTTGGTACTAATATATCGGAATACTCCTTTTTTTCTATAAAGGGCAAAACACAGTAATCCTTCACAGGGCAGTCCACTTCACCCGCCAATCTTACACTTGATAATTTAGCAAGGATAATATTTATCTTATGATCCCATAACAGTTTAGTCGATCGATATTCACGGAAATTGCAATAATGGAGTATATATTTAGCAGGATCTTCATGAGGCCAATCAGAAAATAAACTTGGAGTGGATAAGCCAATACTTTTCTAGACAAAAACACTTGTTTGTTTTTGGGCAAATACCCTTCATCAGGCCTTACTATTAAAAACATCTTAATCTCCCAACAGCCACAAAAAAACATGAATATGATAATATATGAATATCCAGAGAAAAATGCACAAAGTTGAAACAAAGCAATAATGGAACACCTGAACCTTCCAGAAATCCGGCCATGCCCAGTGGTTTATTTTTGCCATAGGCACAAGAGCTCACAGGAAGTAAAATGTCAAGACCTCACTTTCTGAAGAGGAAGCCAGCAAATCAGGAGCATAACAATAGCCATAGCTCCCAACTGTTCCTCTTTTGGAGGGACAGTCCCTCTTTGGGAACCCTGTCGATCTGTCCCTCTTTCCTTGTCATTTGTCCCTCTTTCAGGATTTTGTCCCTCTTTCTATGTAAATATACAGTATGTATTTCTCTACTAAAAAATGTGTTTGACTCTAAACTTCATTCCCATCCTTTAAATTGATATATTACTAATTTTAGAATGTTAATATGAAGGAAAATGAACCAGGATAGAAAGGACCAGTATGACAACATATTTTTCTTATGAAATCTTTATGGTATGCGTGACTAGGGGTGTGATGGGGGCATGATCAGGGGTGTGGCAGTGGCGTGGCTTAAAGAGACACTGAAGCGGAAAAAAAAATATGATATAGTGAATTGGTTGTGTACTATGAATAATTACTAGAAGATTAGCAGCAAAGAAAATATTCTCATACTTTTATTTTCAGGTATATAGTGTTTTTTCTAACATTGCATCATTCTATAATATGTGCAGATTACACAACACTCAGCATTCAAAATGAGTCTTTCAGAGCAGTCTGTGAAGTAATGACCTCTCCTCTAGCAGAGAAAAAGTAAACAGTTCACTTACAGTTGAGATAATAAAAGTCAGATAACAGCCCTCTCCATGACTAACTTAGTCAGAGAGCTTAAAGGATACCCGAACTGAAATATGACATAATGAGATAGACATGGGTATGTACAGTGCCTAGCACACAAATGACTATGCTGTGTTCCTTTTTTTCTTTCTCTACCTGAAAGAGTTAAATATCAGGTATGTAAGTGTCTGACTCAGTCCTGACTCAGACAGGAAGTGACTACAGTGTGACCCTCAGTGATAAGAATTTCCCCTTTTTTGCCTATTTCTTGCTCTCAGAAGCCATTTTCTGCTAGGAAAGTGTTTTATAGTTGGAATTTCTTATCAGTGAGGGTCACACTGTAGTCACTTCCTGTCTGAGTCAGGACTGAGTCAGCCACTTGCATACTTTATATTTAACTCTTTCAGGCAGAAAAATAAAAAAAGGAACACAGCATAGTTATTTGTGGGCTAGGCACTGTACATACACATGTCTATCTCATTATGTCACATTTCAGTTCGGGTATCCTTTAATGGCTTGTTTGCATAGAGATAACAACTGGAGTTTCTCAACTCTTCCTGTACTGGAAACAATTAGACTGATGTATCTGATCTTAATGTTTTATTTCTTAGCTGTACTACACATACAAATCATAATATCATAATTTTTTTTTCGCTTCAGTGTCTCTTTAAGTGTCCCTCTTTCTCATCTCAAAAAGTTGGGAGGTATGCAATAGCCCTGCGGCCTCTACCATTGCATGGGGGCCAGGGGCTAAGGGGCCCGAGTCCTTTCTTGAGGTGCAGGGTGGAGCGATACTTAACCTTCTTCCAGCGAGCAGAGAGACGGGTCCTCAACCCTCTCTTCACTGTTACCACCATACAGCCTATTTCCTTGCCGCTATTGTCGCTGCATGTCATGTGACATTCAGTGATGGGAGCCACAGAGATGTTGGCTGTGTGGTGGCTACAGTTAAGAGAGGAATGAGGACCTTGCTGGAAGAAGGTAAAGTATCACTCCACTCTGTAGTTAGAGGGATTTAGGAGAAGGCAAACGAATGCGCCGCAATTGGGATGTGGAAGGAAAGATTAGGTGGGGAGGGTTTTGCAGGGGGCCTGGCAGACTTTTGCGGGGGGAGGGGGGCAGGGGCGTTTTTAGGCATAGGCATTCCAGGCCACTGCCTGGAGTGCCATTGGTCCTGGGGGTGCCATGCCCTGATTATGCCCCACCCTCAACTAAGCCACACCCCCAAATTAAACCCCACCTCCCAAACTAATTCACACCCCATGGGTGTTTGTGCCTCCTTCAGTCCCCCTGTACCACCTCAGACCCCTGTGCTCCAGAGATGGATTAAGGTGAAATAGTGCCCTAGGCAAGAAACAACTTTGGGCCCACCCTTGATGGCCACCTAGCTTTTTTTTGGCAAGATTTGTTGGGGGATAGCATAAACTGGGCCCCAAGACTCTTCATGTCTTAGGCATCTGCCTAAGTTGCACTGTGGATGATCCGGCTCTGTGTGCGTCCCTCTGTTCCTCCTTCTGTCCCCCTTTGTGCCTTCTTCTGTCCCCTTGTCCCACTATCTATTCCCGTTCCCCTCCTGTGCTCCCCCAGTCCAGTGGGTAAAGGTAGAGTATAGTGCTGCAGAAGCTGTGCTCTAATCTCCCCTCTGGAGTCCAATGCTGTGCAACCATACGGATCTGTTTTCTGCTCCCTCTAGTGCTGGCACCTCACTCTCCTTATGAAGCGTGTAATCACGCTACATGCGGTAAGAGATGCTGGGCACTAGGGCGAGTGGTGAATAGAAAGTTGGCAGCACAGCAATGGACTCCAGCAGAGAGGTGAGAGCACAGCTTCTGCTGCACTATACTCTGCATTAACACACTAAGCTGGGGTAGTGCAGGAAGGGGTGTGCAACCAAATGTGACAGGATCGGTGGGTTGTTTTTATCTCAGGGACTCGCTGTATTATGCATCCACCCTATACGGCACATGGTTAATTTTCTCTAGTGTGAGGGTGTTTGTTTTTTTGTTGTTGGAGGGGGAAGGGGGGGGGGGGTGTGACACAGGACTTCTTGTCTGGAGTGACAAAAAGGCTAGAAACGCCCCTGGATGCGGGTACCCACCTGCTTCAAGATGGGCGCCTTGCATCTGTATGGACAGGTATACAGCTCGAGAAAAGCACAGCTATGAAACCGATTTTTTTTTTTTTTTTTTTTTTTTAAATTAATTCTTATAATTTACACGAAACAACTTAGGTAATTTCAGAATTTAGCAACTTCAGTTTTGGGTGTAATTGGGTTGAAAGTTTGTCGCCAGCAGCAATATTGAGTTTTAACCACACAGGAATAATGTGCTGTGGAAAGTTTGATGTCACTCTGAGGAGAAAGGAGACTATTGGCTCCACCGTGTCCTCTCACTCTGCTGTCTGCAGTGTGTATAATGAGGGACAGAGACAATGCACACTTCCTGTCCCTGACAAGGGAATAAGTGATGTCACCGCTCTCCTGTGCAGACTCAGGGTGTGGGAGTGACCTGAGGGCACTTTGGGTATTGACACATGACCTCGCCAATGCAAATGACATGTAATGACATCAGTTTTAAATAGAGGCATGTCCAAAAATGAGCTTCCTTTTTCATAACCACTTGTTCATTGGCTGTCATTATTGTTCTTTGGCGTCAATTAACTAAGCATCACCACATTCGGTAACACAGAAAACAGCTGATTTTACTGAACATCTTATCAAATGTATATGCAGACAGAGGCGCCAAAAGAATAAAATTTACTAAAAATGTTAAAATGAGAGGAGGCAGAGGTGGACTTACCCCCCCCCCCCCCCCCCCCCAAGCAGAAAGAAAAAGAGACTGTTGTATATATTCAAAACAACAAGGATTTATTTGTATACTCCAAAAAGTGCAAGTGCAATGCGTTTTGCAGGCATCTCCTGCTTCATCAGGCAATAAAAAGTGGAGCATGTACTCATACAGGTCCGGTGCAAAGAGCTTTGGAAGTAATTAGTGTTTGGTGAGAAGTTACTTTTATATAACTCTGAAAGGCACTAATAAAAAAAGATAGGAGCAAATAATGGACAGCCTGGAATGTTATTTATGCCTTTAGCAGATGCGATGGAAGTTTCCTTCGCACAGAATGGAGATGATGTATTAGCAGTGAAGTAAATGTGAAGTGCATGTCTTCCGTTCCCTGGAGCCGGCTTGGAGCGGAGGAAGCAGATTTGGGAACGCCGCCATGGCCAGCGGGTCGCAGGATTTAGAAATTTTGGAGACATTAAGGGAAAATAAGAGCACGGATTGATTTTCTGCGACTGGATATTACTCAAAGGGCCAAATAAATAGCGACAGATGTGATCAATCTGGTATGTAGGGAAAGTTATGGCCCGCATCTCGGGTGTCCTAGTTTAGGTGATTTAATCCTGTATTTCGATGAGACTTTGGAATTGGGGATTGTTTGGGAACGATTTTCTTAGTAGTTAACTTGCAGCAGGATTTAGATGCATCAAGTGGGGCTTAAAGGTCTCCAAATGTTTTGGAAAGTTAGGATGCAGGCTTTGTTAGAGCACACCTGAACTTGGAGGGACATTGACGTATTTGTTTCCCTTTAAATAATGCAGATCGCCTGGCTGTCCTGCTGATCCCCTGCCTCTAATATTTTTATCCACAGACCCTGTACAAGCATGCAGATCAGTTGTGTCTGACTGAAATCTGACTAGATTAGCTTCTTGTTTCAGGTGGGTGATTCAGACACTACTGATGCCAAATCAGCAGGCTAGCCAGGCAACTGATATTGGTTAAATGGAAATAAATATGGCAGCCTCAATATCCCTTTCACCTCAGTTGTGCTTGAAAGTGTCGAATTAGTGACACTGAATCTAAAAAAAAAAAAAAACAACTTATGATATAATGATTTGTATGTGTAGTACAGAGAATGCATAGAACATTAGCAGCAAAGAAAAGAGTTTTATATAGTTATTTTCAGTTATATAGCTTTTTTTTCTTTAACATTGCATCATTCTGTCATATTTGCAATTACAAACCACACACTGTATTGTAAACTATGAAACAGAGCAGAGCTAGTGGCCCTTTGAACTCCACTGCAGTAAAATCTTATCTGAAGCTGTCTATCACTATTTCTTTGATGTATAAGTGCTTCAGAAAATAGGACTGTCTTCCGCCAAAGTTGGGCCGGAGAGCTCAGAGAAGCTCTTTTGTATAGATAACAACTGAAATTTCTTAACTCTTGCTGTACTGGAAACAATATTAGATTCATATCTTTGCTACTAATTTTCTATTTCTTAGCTGTACTACGCATACAATTCATTATCTCATAAGTCTATTTTCACTTCAGATTCCCTTTAAGGTAGCCATACATCTAGTGATTCTGATTCAATCGACAAAACGACTTTATTCGGCGATCAACTTCAGTGTGGTTGATAGAAAATCAACAGACTAGTGGCTCACACACTGCAAGCGATATCCTATGGATTGACTTTCACGAATCGATCTGACCGATGTTTTGCCTCCATGCTTTGAATGCAAAAATCGATTCAGTGCTGAAAAATCAAATGGCCGATCGTACAGCCAAATAGCTAGATGTATGGTATGGCCACCTTTAGTGTCACCCTCGCGCTTTGAACAATTCTAGAAACTGCCCTGGTACCATATCTGGTGATGGCCATACAGGGGCCCATTGAGATGTCATTTTGCCACTACATAGACTGTGTCTGATCACATTACCAATCTTATGAAAGATGTCAAATCAGCTGAAACTGTGGCAGACTATGGTTGTAGAAATGTGTACAACATCTGTCCATGTACAGAAAGAACAAACAGAACAGCAGAACGTTAATCCAGAGAAAAAGCATAATCTCATAAGAGAGATTTGTTGGGACGGGCAGAAAGATTAATGACAGCCCCTCGAATACCGAACTGACACATACCAGGCAGGGTGGGTGAGGGATGGGCAGGCAGGGACAAACCTGAGCCCCGAGGCCTGAACATTTGACAGATATTGAGAAATTAGCTGAATGTTCCAAGAATATGTTCTGGGTTTTACATTAGCATTGTTGCATCTAGCTTTCATATTTGTGAAATAAAAAGGACAGGGAGATCATCTTTATCAACATCACTGTCATTACTGTCATCGTTATCATCGTCATCAATGTATCAACTCTCCATAAACTGCCACCAACATCCCTGCCACCAACAGAACATTTACTAACTCCCAGGTGTAAACTGACACAAGGAGGGAAGAGGCAGAGGCGTATCTAGAGGGGTACAGACATGGCTTGTGCCATGGGCGCCACAGCACCATGGGCGCCATGAATGCCCCTGTGCTGCGCTGCCATGTTTGCCCCATGCCTCCCCGTCGTTCAGATCAGATTAATTCTGTTATCTGGGGAATATGCCTACTTAATTTATGTATGTAGGGCACACTTGGGTTAGAGTTAAAAAAAAGAGCATAGAGATGGAATAAAGTAACTTCAGCAATATCCCAAGCCCAAAAACACAAGCAACTATAACACATGTACACGAGAAACGATGCTGTTTTTAGAGGGAAAAGGGGGCTCTGAGCAGGGTGGGGAAGAGGGGCGCAATTTCAGGGTTTGCCATAGGCTCTATATTACCCAAATACGCCCCTGGGAAGAGGACCCTGCCTGGGCGTGCATTCAAAAACGGTGCTGCCAAACTTCGGCATACGGTGAAGCCAAAAGAAGGCTCACTCTGCCAGGGGGCGTAAAAAACTCAGGAGTACACGTAATTCATGCCCCGTCTATTGTCAGTGGCTAAATTATTTTGTTGTTTTGCTAATTTGAGCTCTTACTATTAGTCACTGAGCACCACTTTAGCCGCAATACACATTATGGCCTATGGTGGTGCCCAAATCTTCTGCAAGGGGTGTGTCGAAATTAGCTGTCTTGCTCCCTGGTGTCTAGTGGGGTCTAGTGGACAGATGTGGTCACACTAGACCTTGACACTCCGACAGTCTGTGGTGGTCACATGGTCCTGGGTGACTGTGGTCCTGCAGTAGACTTCTCAGTAGAGATGGCCCGAACGGTTCCAGGCAAACTTTGGGTGGTTCGCGATCGCATGCGAATGTGAACTTTCCCGGAAGTTCGATTTGCCCCCATAGTGCACCATTAGGGTCAACTTTGACCCTCTACATCACAGTCAGCAGGCCCATTGTAGCCAATCAGGCTACACTATCTCCTGGAGCCACCCCTTATGTAAGGCAGGCAGCGCCGGCCATTACAGTCGTTTGTTTCCCTGCATTACTTAGTGAATGGAAAGCTGCTGTCAGACTCTCATAGGGAACGATTAGTTAGGCTCTTGTTAGCTTGCTCCCGGCTGATTCTTATTCCTAAAATAGCACCCCACAACAACTCTTTTAAAAGCTTATCTTGTTCTTGTGCTTTTTTGTTCACCTCCTCCCTTCCACCCTTCTCCCTTCCTCCCTCCCTTCCTCCTCCTCCTGTCTTCCAGGGATCTTGTCTTCCAGGGATTTGTAGGATGTCAAAAGCCAGCTCACATACATTGGCCAGGAATCGAACCCAGGTCAGCTGCTTGGAAGGCACCTATGCTCACCACTATACCACCAATGCTACATGCTAAAACTTCTTGGAGCAGACTTACTTCCTCCCTCCAAAAGACACACATACATCCCCATAAAATGTAGTGTTGGTGGTATAGTGGTGAACATAGCTGCCTTCCAATCAGTTGACCTGGGTTCGATTCCTGGCCAATGTATGTGAGGTTGCTTTTTACATCCTACAAATCCCCAAGCAAGCTCATTTTTTTCTTGGGTATATCACAATGGTACATGCTAGGCTGGCTTCAGCATGTAGTGTTGGTGGTATAGTGGTGAGCATAGCTGCCTTCCAAGCAGTTGACCTGGGTTCGATTCCTGGCCAATGCATGTGAGGTTGCTTTTGACATCCTACAAATCCCTAAGCAAGCTCATTTTTCTCTTGGGTATATCACAATGGTACATGCTAGGCTGGCTTCAGCATGTAGTGTTGGTGGTATAGTGGTGAGCATAGTTGCCTTCAAAGCAGTTGACCTGGATTCAATTCTTGGCCAATGTATGTGAGGTTGCTTTTGACATCCTACAAATCCCCAAGCAAGCTCATTTTTCTCTTGCTTATATCACAATGGTACGTGCTAGGCTGGCTTCAGAATGTAGTGTTGGTGGTATAGTGGTGAGCATAGCTGCCTTCCAAGCACTAGACCTGGGTTTGATTCCTGGCCAATGTATGTAAGCTGGCTTTTGACATGCTACAAATCCCTGGAAGACAAGAGGAGGAGGAGGAGGGAGGGAGGAAATTAGACTCTCTGATTGATGTATACACATGCAAGATGTTATAAAGCAGTTTAGGCCTGCAATTTAGCATTCAATGTGATTTCTGTCCTTAAAACTCTGCTTTTCGTCAAATCCAGATTTTCCCCCAGAACTTTTGGCATGTATTCCACTCCGCCATGTCCCCCTCCAGGTGTTAGACCCCTTGAAACATCTTTTCTATCACTTTTGTGGCCAGCATAATTTTTTCTAGTTTTCCAAGTTCGCCTCCCCATTGAAGTCTATTGCGGTTCGCGAAAGTTCGCGCAAACCAAACTTTTGCGGAAGTTCGCGAACTGAAAATCGGAGGTTTGGGCCATCTCTACTCCTCACTCTGGCGTACTGCTTTTGGTGCTCACGTTGCTGTGCAAATTTAATGACTGTTTTCCTGTATGAGGGGAGATATCATGGGGGTTCTAGCAACCGACATAAACCACTGCTGACATGAAATACTATTTCCCCTCCATGTCCCACCAATCCCTCCATCCCAGCATAAGGTTCTTTTATCCATCTATGTCCTATCAGTCAAACCATAAAAACAAGCTATTCAGGCCCCATTTTTTTTGAGGAGCAGGATAATGGCTATATAGCCCTAGGAGAGGGGACAGTGTTTGGGACACAGTAAGGGTTCGGCATCAGGAACGGGATAACACTAGGAAGAAGATTACGGTAAGGCCTTAGTATGTTAGGGTATTGTGTCATATGGATGGGGGGATATAATGTTCAACAACAACAACAACAACAAATAACATTTGTAAAGCGCTTTTCTCCCATGGGACTCAAAGCGCATGATGTTGAAGTGACTGATGAGGTGAATAATGGGTGACTAGTGCCAAAACACAAATGCAAAATGCACTGGATAGAAAAAGCAGCAAGAGCAACAGGAATGTAATCCAGAAATATACTGCACCCCACCCAAACCCTCCATGAAAAATACTATTCTTCCACCATGGTCTAGTAATCACACTCAGCATAACCCCCTCCCTCCACTTGAAAATGATATTCTTCCACTATGACAGAGGTGTTAAAGTGGACCTGAACTCAGAACTTCCTCTCTGCTCCAAAAGATACGCAACAGCATAATAACCTTTAAAGAAAAAAAATTCTTTGTTACAGCTGATACAAATCCTGCGATACATCTGCAGTGTGTCTACTTCCTGCTTTCATGGAAGCAGACACAGGGTTGACATCCTAGGTTTACAAATTAGCAGATCTGCCATGGCAGAGGAGATTCCTGAGCGGACAGAGCTGAGAGATCAAATTACAGTTGTGATTAGTCACAGATGAGGGGGAATTAGACAGGCTAAACTCTCAAAATACATACAGGATGCATTTCTCTCTGTTTTCCTTCTGTCTTGTGTGAGTGTTCAGGTCCATTTTAAGCTCTGGTCTATGGGACACATTTGGCCTGAACAGTAATTATATTTGACCCACATAGGTCATTTTAAATTTATATTGCAGCTGGAGGGAGGGGGCCCAAAGACACCAGGGATTTGCATGGGGAGGGGGGAGCACTAGATACCAGGGAACTGTATATGGGGGGGGGAGGGGGGCACTAGACACCATGAAACTGTATAGGGGAGGGGAGAACCACTAGTCACCAGGGAACTGTATAGGATAAGGAGTAGGGACACTAGACACCGGGGAGCTATATAGCAAAGAGAGGAGGGCACTAGACACCAGGGAAACTGTATAGGGGTTGGAGGGGGCAGGGCCACTAGACACCAGGGAACAGTATAAGGGAGTGAGGAGGCCACTATACATTGAGGTTGGCCGTTTTCAATTTTGGCCCACTGTGTACTTGAGTTTGACACCCCTGCTCCAGGGCCTAGCAGCATGCTACAATCCTCCAATGAAAAATACTCTACTGGCAAAATACCTCCTTTGCCCTTACGGTATGTAAAATTCGACTTCCCATACTTTTCTCCAGAACCACTGGTGCATTTAATGGACTTAAGTCTGTATTGCTGAACCTGAAGTCATTTGAAAGTAGCGAGTGACTATTTTTCAGTATGATAATTCATTGTCATCTGTACTAGAATACGATGTTCTCTTGGCTGCGCTCCTATCAGTAAGCGCGGTTGAGTAAGCACTGATCTGGACAGAAGCATTGCGCTGCTATGTGGGCTTAAGGTGAAATCCAAGTTTAACTGAGAGAAAATAAAGTAGTCTCCTTTAGGCCAGCTGTATAGAGATGGTCAATGATTTTCCAAGTCTGTTGATGCAAATTATAGGCTACTTTTATGCAAATGTATGCAGATTGCAGAGAGTAAGTATTGAAAACAGAGGCGGGACAAGGTCCTCCAGCACCCAAGGCTGAGACACCAAAGTGCGCCCCTCCATCCCTCCCACCCCAGCCGTCACACACTGATTGCTATTAGACTAAGAGGGCCACAGGGCCCACAACCTCCCCAACACCTTAATATCTAGTTATCTGGCTTGCAGTCACTGCTATGTATCCCCTTTTCTTATTTATTTCTGCTTCAAACACAATTAGGAATGACAGCTGAATGAATTGTGCGCCCCCTCCTACACTGCGCCCTGAGGCTGGAGCCTCTCCAGCCTATGCCTCGGCCCGGCCCTGATTGAAAATCATTGGCTACTGCATTTGATTGGTTTTTGCTTGGAAAGATCTGAAAAGCTACTTTATTTTAAGTAAATCTGTGAGGTTTGGGGTGTGGGGGTAAATGATACTTACCTTGGGAGAGGAAAGCCCCTGGATACTCCGGAATCTTCCCCATCTTCCTCCACAAAGCTGTCCAGTGAACGTCGCAATCGTGTTGAATGGAAGCGGAAGCGCATTTTCTTGCAAGTGGAATAGAAGCCTTAGGTTGAATCAACCCCATAGTTTACAACACCCTTTGCATTATCTGCCTTTTCAGCCTATGATTGTCTCTTCTCTATCCTCTGTTTTCAGCCATGAAGAATGCTGTACTGTGCACAACTGCTGGTCATATGCTGGATAATGCTGCCATCTTAAGGCAGCCAGTAATATTACATCACTTTCATTATTTATTGTCAGGTACACAATACCAGCTGTGCTATTAGGTGTGTATATTACTCAAAGAGCTTGATTTAAGAGCTTATTTACATGAGTAGCTGCATATTCACTTTTCCGCTGGATTTACTATCGTGAAACAGTTGCTTCTCAAGCACCCACTGGAGTCTATGAGAGCGTTGGGAACTCTGCATGCGTGCAGTCATATCACAATGGCCAACATTTTATTTGTAGACCGGGGAAAAGAGGGAATTATTGTTTTCCCTGATTTACTTTCTCAGTGACACCCTGGCCTTACTTTAGACCAACAAGAGTCACCAGCACAACAAATTTTGATAATTCTCCCTAAACAAGAACACAACAAGCAGTGACAACCATTAAAAAGAGTAGCCACTCCTCCACTCACGCCAAAACAGCTTTGTCTGGCGTTGCAATTAAAAAATGTGATTAGAGACCATCTTAGATCATCTTAATGCAGCCAGTAGCCTGGCTGCAGGGCCGGCGCTTCTATAGAGGGAAAGGGGGCGTTTTGTTTACCGCCTGGATCCACTGCGTCACGTATTGAGATGAATGTTAGCGTTCATCTTACATTGTTTACCGTTGATTGCACAAGGGCTGCAGTAGATTGAGTTTTCTGAGTTGGTTGATTGTGCAAGCACTGCAGTAGGTTGAGTTTTCAGAGTCAGTTGATTGCACAAGGGCTGCAGTAGATAGAGTTTTCCGAGTCGGTTGATTGCACGAGCACTGCAGTAGATTGAGTTTTCTGAGTTGGTTAATTGTACAAGGGCTGTGTAACGATCGGTGTCAGCACACAGAGAGAATCTGATTATTGGTCATCTGCAGTATCACCAAGAATTCAGATATATACCCGATTATTGATGATCTGCAGAATCACCGATAATCCAAGTATAACTAACCTCTGGACACCTAGATAGTGTGAGTGTTTGGTGCAACGGTAATGACTTTGAGTAAAACCACCCGAGGAGCGGGTGGTTTTTTTGGCAGTATGGGCGATACTGCCTTTTTGAGAAATACAAGAGCCTTCCAGCAGCCTGAGAACTCCAAAGGGGTGGAGTCCCAGACTGAAGGTAGGAGAGACCTGCGAGTGAGTGACACTTGAAGGTGGATGTCACTAGCAGGTCTGGAGACTATCTCTAAAAGGAGAGAGATAGCTCTCGAGGTCGGGCAAGCCAGGTCGGCAACACACAGACAGATAAGGTACAGAGACAGTAAGCTGATTCGGTATCCAAGGTGGGCAGGGTTGGCAACAGATAATCAGATATGCGAAGGTACCGAATCAGAGAGCAGAGGGATAGTCAAGAAAGCAGTAGGTCGTAACAGATATCAACACAATGATAAACAGAAGTAATCTGGCTCAGTGTGAATTCCCAGGTCCTCCTTGTTCAAACACACTGTAGGATCTGACTAAGGTCTGAGTGCTTCCACGTAGTGTTCGCAACGGCAGACAATTTGAGACTGAGCAGCAGTAACTATATATAGAGCAGCGCTCTCCGGCGCCACCAATCAGTGATTGACCAATAGTCACTTGCTCTTAAGTCAGCTGACCCGCTAGGTCAGCTGATCCCTCCTTGGCTGTCATAAATGTTCTGCCTCTCAGCGCGTATTCCTGAATCTGTGTGAACTAACAGGCCCAGCCACACCAGACGCACGCTGCTGCGTGCAAACCACCACGCTGGACGCGGAATCAGCCGCCGTTCTGTCAGTACACGCGGCGGCTTTTCCGCGTTTCCTTACAGTACCCCCCCCCCTCCCCTGAGGAGTGGACTCCGGACACTTCTCGCCAGGCTTTCCAGGGTGCAAGTTATGGAATTCTTTCTTCAATTCCTCTGCGTGCATACGACAGTCTGGCACCCAAGTTCTCTCCTCTATGCCATATCCTTTCCAGTGAACCAAATACTGCACGGAGTTCTGAACAAGCCGTGAGTCCAGAATCTTCTCAATTTCATACTCAGGTTGATCATCAATCAACACAGGGGGGGGGAGCGGAATCCACGTGCACCGCCGGCTTGAGTAAGGACACATGAAATGATCTCACACCTCGCATGCTGGTAGAGAGATCAATGGCATAAGTGACATTATTGATTTTTCTGGTCACTGGAAAAGGACCCACAAATCTGGGGCCTAACTTGGGTGACAGTTGCTTTAAGGCCAAATGTCGTGTGGACACCCAGACCAAATCTCCAGGGAAAAATTCCCATTCTGTGGAACGTCTCCTGTCAGCCTGTTTCTTCTGGTTCTGAAAAGCCCTCCCCAGATTCCCTTTAACTATTCCCCAAATCTGCTTCAAAGACCTCTGCCAATTCTCCAGGGCTGGAAACGGAGTAGAAGCCACTGGCAATGGGGTAAACTTAGGTGACCTTCCCGTCACCACCTGAAATGGGGAAAATCCTGAAGAGGAACTTTTCAGATTGTTTGCAAATTCTGCAAACGGCAAGAATTTTACCCAGTCGGTTTGTGCATCTGCAACATAACATCTCAGAAACTGTTCCAGGGACTGATTGACTCTTTCGGTCTGGCCATTGGTCTGTGGGTGGTAGCCTGATGAAAAAGAAAGCTCCATGTCTAACTGATGGCAGAATGCCCTCCAAAATTTAGATACAAATTGGACTCCCCGATCTGATACTATATTTTCCGGAATGCCATGCAGCCGGAAAATGTGCTGGATGAAGAGATCAGCCAATTCCTGGGCCGAGGTGAGTCCTTTCAGGGGGACGAAATGAGCCATCTTACTGAATCGATCGACTACCACCCAAATGACCGTCATGCCCTCAGACCTGGGGAGTTCGCCCACAAAATCCATGGACAAATGCGTCCAAGGTTCACTCGGAACTGGTAAAGGCTGCAATGTTTCAACAGGTGCCTGACGGGAGGGTTTGCTCCTAGCACACACTGCACACTCTCTTACATACTCCTTACAGTCTGTTGCTAATGACGGCCACCAAGCACATCTAGCAATTAGATCCTGAGTTCTGGTGCCCCCAGGATGCCCAGCATTCTTGTGGGAATGAAACAGCTGTAGCAGTTGCAGGCGAAAAGGCAATGGTACAAACATGACCCCCTCAGGCTTCCCCTCAGGAACATCTTGTTGAAACGGACTCAGAGTGACAGTCCAGTCTTTCCAGGTCTCAGTGGCTGCCAGGACCACCTTCTGAGGGATAATGGTCTCAGGGTCTGAGGGCTGTGCTGTCTCGGGCTCAAAACACCTGGATAGGGCATCAGCCTTGAGGTTCTTACTACCAGGGGTATACGTGATTACAAATCTGAATCTCGAGAAAAATAACGACCACCGGGCCTGTCGGGGGCTAAGTCTCTTAGCGCCCTCAATGTACTCCAAATTCTTGTGGTCAGTGTAAACTGTAATGGTGTGTTCTGCCCCTTCTAGCCAATGTCGCCACTCCTCAAAGGCCAATTTGATGGCTAGAAGTTCCCTATTGCCTATATCATAGTTTTTCTCTGCGGGTGAAAACCTACGGGAAAAATAGGCACAAGGATGCAGTTTTCCCTGTAAACTAGAACGCTGAGACAGCACAGCCCCAACCCATACCTCTGAGGCATCTACCTCCACGATAAAGGGAAAGGTGACGTCTACATGTCTCAGTATGGGTGCAGAACAGAACAGTTTCTTCTGAGTGGAGAAAGCAGCATGGACCTCTGGGGACCAGTGGTGAGTATCTGCCCCTTTCTTGGTGAGACTACTGAGAGGCGAGATCACCGTAGAGTACCCTTTTATAAACCTCCTGTAGTAGTTGGCGAACCCCAGGAATCTCTGGAGGGCTTTCAGTCCTACAGGTTGGGGCCATTCCAAGACAGCTGAAACCTTTCCAGGGTCCATAGAGAGGCCAGAGGTCGAGATTATGTACCCCAGAAAGGCGACAGAGGTCACTTCGAAAATGCACTTTTCCAATTTAGCATACAGCATATTCTTTCTCAGATTCCGTAACACAAACCCAACATGTTTCCTGTGATCTGAAAGGTTGAATGAGAAAATGAGTATATCGTCTAAGTACACTAAGACGAATTTGCCCAACACCTCTCTGAAGACCTCGTTAATCAGCTCTTGGAAGACGGCCGGCGCGTTACACAACCCGAAGGTCATCACTAGGTACTCGTAATGCCCATTGGGTGTGTTAAAGGCCATCTTCCATTCATCACCATCCCTGATACGCACAAGGTTGTATGCACCCCTCAAATCCAGCTTAGAGAAAATCTTAGCATTGGTGACCTGGGTAAACAAATCGTCAATTAAAGGCAAAGGATAACGATTTTTTACTGTAATCTTATTTAAGCCCCGATAATCGATGCATGGACGGAGACCTCCATCCTTCTTTTTCACAAAAAAGAATCCTGCCCCTGCTGGTGACCGAGAGGGACGAATAAAGCCTTTAGCTAAGTTTTCTCGAATGTATCCTTGCATAGCTAATTTCTCTGGCCCAGATAAATTATAGAGATGGCCTCTAGGGGGCATACAACCAGACCTGAGATCAATGGGACAATCAAAAGGACGGTGAAGAGGAAGTTTATCTGCTGACTTGGGACTAAACACGTCCGGAAATTCTGAATACTGGTCTGGCAAACCTTCCATCTGAATCTTGGTGTTACCCAAGGTTACCTTCGCTAAACAATGATGATAACAATGGGTAGACCAGCTCGTTAGCTGACCTGAAGCCCAATTGATCTGAGGAGAGTGAAGTTGTAACCATGGCATACCAAGAATGATCGTGGAAGTTGTCATCCGCAAGACCAGAAACTGTAGATTCTCTCTATGTAACACCCCCACCATAACCCTTAACTCCGGGGTCTGAGACAGAGGGTATTTACTCTGCAGAGGAGAGTCGTCCACTGCAGTGACCAGAATCTGTTGATTCAAAGGGGAAATAGGAATCCCCAATTTCTTAGCAAATTCGTAATCCATAAAATTGGCTGCTGAGCCAGAGTCAATGAAGGCCTCAGTGGTCTCTGTTTGATCCTTCCAAGATATAGTACAAGGGAGGCGCAAACGTTTATCATCTAGAGGTAAAGACTGCGCGCCTAGGGTATTACCTCTGACTACACCTAGGCGGCAGCGTTTCCCGACTTCTTGGGACAATTCTGCACTCTGTGACCCTCCTCTGCACAGTATAGACAGAGCTGCTCTGTTTTTCTGCGACTCCGCTCCACCCGGGACAATTTTGACTGACCAATCTGCATTGGTGCTGGTGGAGGACTAAGCCCCACCCACACTACCTGAAAACTGTTTACTTAATTCACACAAAAATGTAACATGTGAGCTCTCATAATTAAGCTACTAGCTGATGACCCGGCGTTGCCCGGGTACGCATTTGGCTGGTGTCGGCTCCGACCACTTTTTTTAACCATAACATACAAATACTCAATGACCAAGTTTGTGAGCTTTAGCATCAATAATATGTATATTCCCACAGAAATTAAATGAATCAGATTGGTGGTTTGTGACTACAGCATTATAACCCCAGTCACCCAATGACCAACTGTACCAGATTTGAGGCATCTGCTATTAACAGTGTAAAAATGGCAGCAATTTAAATATTCCCCTTGAAAATCAACAGGTGAATTTTGATTGGCTATTATAGGCTCCACCCACTTCCCTGAATATTAATCTCAGCCACCCAGTGAATATCTGGGCAAAGTTTGAGAACCCTGCCATTAACAGTGTAAGAAAGCCTGCAGTTGATATTTTCCCAGTGAAATTTGTTTTTGGCTCCACCCACTTTTTGTAACCTGGACACACAGTCACTCAATAACCAAGTTTGTGAGCTTTCGGGTCTTTGGCATCAATAAAAATAAATCTGATTGGTTGGTAGGTGAACAGAGGCGCCAGAAGGATAAAAGTACTTAAATTTTTTTAAAAATTGCTGGGAGGAAGTGGTAGACTCGCCTCCGTTAACCCTCCTGGCGGTATGAAAAATTCCGCCAGGGGGCAGTGCAGCAGTTTTTTTAATTTATTGATTTTTTAAAATCATGTAGCGAGGGCTCGCTACATGATAGCCGCAGCTCAGCGGCATCCCCCCGCCCGCTTCGATCAGGAAATCCCGTTCAAAGAACGGGATTTCCTGGAGGGCTTCCCCCGTCGCCATGGCGACGGGGCGGGATGACGTCACCGACGTCAGCGACGTCGGGACGTCATTGGGAGTCCCGATTCACCCCTCGGCGCTGCCTGGCACTGATTGGCCAGGCAGCGCACGGGGTCTGGGGGGGGGGGGGCGCGTGCCGCAACAGATAGCGGCGATCGGGCGCGGGCCAGCGGCGATCAGTGTGCTGGCGCAGCTAGCAAAGTGCTAGCTGCGTCCAGCAAAAAAAAAAAGTTATGTAAATCGGCCCAGCAGGGCCTGAGCGGCTCCCTCCGGCGGCTTACCCCGTGTCACACACGGGGTTACCGCTAAGGAGGTTAAAGCAGACACCAAGGACTGTAAATATATAGATATACACATTTATTGAAAATACCCCAAAGATGCAACGCGTTTCGCGGGCACAGCCCACTTCTTCAGGCAATAAGCAGGGGATAAACAACAGCAATTCAGTTATAGCAAGCAGAGCACCTCTGTGAGGAGAGGTGCTCTGCTTGCTATAACTGAATTGCTGTTGTTTATCCCCTGCTTATTGCCTGAAGAAGTGGGCTGTGCCCGTGAAACGCGTTGCATCTTTGGGGTATTTTCAATAAATGTGTATATCTATATATTTACAGTCCTTGGTGTCTGCTTTAACGGAGGCGAGTCCACCACTTCCTCCCAGCAATATTTTAAAAATTTTATGTACTTTTATCCTTCTGGCGCCTCTGTTCACCTACCAATATATTTGAGTCCACCCCAGGTGGAGGGGTGATCTACCCCCTTTCTTCCTATCTACAGAGAGCGACTTCTTAATCCTGAGTGAGGACAGGTCTAATCTCCTCACCTGCCTAATGAGTGGTTACCTAGGTGGTAACCCGTGTTTTGTGAGTATTACCATCTCACTGATTCATTTATCCAATCAATTTTGACATACTACACCATATTGGGCTCTCGATTTCTCTTCAACTTTAAATCTGATTGGTTGTTTGTGGCTCCGCCCCTTTCCTGAAATTGAACCACAGTGACCCAATGACCAACTGTACCAGGTTTGAGGCTTGTGCCAGTACAAGAATGGCACCTATTTTAATATTCCCATCAACAGGTGAATATTGATTGGCTTTTTTAGGCTCCACCCACTTTTCTGAATATTAATCCCAGTCACCCAGTAACCAACTAGGCAAAGTTTGAGAACTCTGCTATTAACAGTTAAGAAGGGCTACAGTTTACACTTTCCCAGGGAAATCAGTTTTTAACTCCACCCAGTTTTTGTAATCTTGACACACAGTCACTCAATGACCAAGTTTGTAAAATTTCAGGTGTCTGGCATCAAAATTGTGTGAATGGAAGCAGTTTATCCAGCAAAGAAATCTGATTGGCTGTTTTTGGCTCTGCCCCTTTAGTGAATTTGAACCCCAGTCACTTAATGACCGACTGTAGCAGTTTTGAGGCCTCTGGCATTAACAGTACAGTATAAGAATGCAGCAGTTTCAATATTCCCCTTGAAAATCAATAGGTGAATTTTTATTGGTTGTTGTAGGCTCCACCTACTTTTCTGAATTTTAATCCCAGTCACCCAGTGGCCAACTTTATCAAATTTGAGAATCCTGCCATTTACAGTGTAAGAATGGCTGCAGTTTATATTTTCCCATGTAAAAAGTTCGTTGTTTTTTTTTGGCTCCACCTACTTTTTCTAACCTTTGACATACAGTCACTCAATGACCAAGTTTATGAGCTTTGGGGTCCATGGCATCAATAAGTTGCATTTTGCCATTGAAATTAAACAAATCTGGTTTCCCCTTTTAAGAATTTAAACCCCAGTCTCCCAGTGACTGACTGTATCAGATTTGAGGCATTTGCCATTAAGAGTGTAAGAATCGCAGCAATGTAAACATTCCCCGTGAAAATCAATAGGTTAATTTTGATTAGCTGTTGTAGGCTCCACCCACTTTCCTGAATATTAAACTCAGTCACCCAGTGACCAACTGTGTCAAGTTTGAGAACCCTGCCAATAACAGAATGGCTGAAATCAATCTAACAAATCTGATTGGCTGTTTGTGGCTCTACCCCTTTAGTGAATTTGTCCCGTGGTGCTCAGCCAATATTCAGGTATCCGAACTACCCAGATAATCCGAACTTTTTCCACTATCCGAACTTTGAATAGCAATTAGGATATTTTTTGAAATCCGAATAGCACTATCTGAGCCAACTCGGATTTCCCATCCGAAATCAGGGCAGATAGTTCAGATATCCAAGCAGAAGCCAAAATCACCTTCAATGGCAAAAATCCATGAGAGAGAGGGAGAGGGAGAGAGCTTTTTGCCATTTGAAGAGACTTTTGGAAGCATTTTAAGCCATTTTCAGGTCAATTCCGGTTTTCTCTCCGGATATCCGAATCCGACCTGATATCCAGGAAATATGGGGATCAGATTAGTGTTGATCGAACAGTGCTCGGCACTGTTCATTATTCCCCGAACATCGGGGTGTTCGTTTCGAGCACAGAGGAGCACCTTATGGTGCTCGGCCGCGCTGTTCGGTATCCTCCCCTCGCTTATTGGTGCCTTTGCAGGCAGCCAATAAGCAGCGACGATGCTTTTTCAACAGCTATGGTCAAACAGCCTAGCTGGCTGTGACCATAGCTGTGATTGGCCAAGCGGGTCACGTGGTTTGGGTAGATAAATACCTGAATGCGCGGCTAGCTCCGCCATTCGCATTGGGGTTTAGCTTGGGGTACCTAGGAGACAGAGCTAGCGGTTAGGTGCCAGCACTGCCAGCCAGGCCAGCCACAGTGCCCCAGCCTCACCACCACTGCCAGCAGCAGCCACAGTGCCCCAGCCTCAGCACTGCCAGCAACAGCCACAGAGCCCCAGCCTCACCCACTGCCAGCAGCAGCCACAGAGCCCCAGCCTCACCCACTGCCAGGCATTGGCAGCAGCCACAGTGCCCCTGCCTCACCACTGCCAGCAGGCACTGCCAGCCCACTGCCAGCAGGCACTTCCAGCAGCCACTGTGCCCATGCAGCAGCCACAGTGCCCCTGCCTCACCACTGCCAGCAGGCACTGCCAGCCCACTGCCAGCAGGCACTTCCAGCAGCCACTGTGCCCATTGTTTTTGTTGCCAGGCCAGCCACAGTGCACCTGCCTCACCACTGCCAGCAGGCATTGCCAGCAGCCACAGTGCCCATCATATTTGGTCCCAGTTTCAGTGCCAGCTGGGAACAGTTGTGCCCATAAAAACACAGTTTATTGAATTTTACTGTTTCTTATTGTTCAAAAAAAATAAACAGTACTTTCAGTGCCAGCTGGGAACAGTTGTTCCCATAAAAAAAAGTTTATTGAATTTTACTGTTGCTGCTTATTGTTCATAAAAATAAACAGTACTTTCAGTGCCCGCTGGGAACAGTTGTGCCCATAAAAACACAGTTTATTGAATTTTACTGTTGCTGCTTATTGTTCAAAAAAATAAACAGCACTTTCAGTGCCAGCTGGGAACAGTTGTGCCCATAAAAACACAGTTTATTGAATTTTACTGTTGCTGCTTATTGTTCAAGAAAATAAACAGTACTTTCAGTGCCAGCTGGGAAAAGTTGTGCCCATAACAAAACACAGTTTATTGAATTCTACTGTTGCTGCTTATTGTTCAAAAAAATAAAAATAAACAGTACTTTCAGTGCCAGCTGGGAACAGTTGTGCCCATAAAAAAACACAGTTTATTGAATTCTACTGTTGCTGCTTATTGTTCAAAAAATAAACAGTACTTTCAGTGCCAGCTAGGAACAGTTGAGCCCATAAAAAGCACAGTTTATTGAATTCTACTGTTGCTGCTTATTGCTCAAAAAATAAACAGTACTTTCAGTGCCAACTGGGAACAGTTGTGCCCATAAAAATCACTGTTTATTTAAATTTACTGTTGCTGCTTACTGTTTAAAAAAATAAACCGTACTTTCAGTGCCAGCTGGGAACAGTTGTGCCCATAAAAAAAACACAGTTTATTGAATTCTACTGTTGCTGCTTATTGTTCAAAAAAATAAACAGTACTTTCAGTTCCAACTGGGAACAGTTGTGCCCGTGAAAAACACAGTTTATTGAATTTTACTGTGGCTGCATATCGTTCAAAAAAATAAACAGTACTTTCAGTGCCAGCTGGGAACAGTTGTGCCCATAAAAAAAAACAGCTTATTGAATTTTACTGTTGCTGCTTATTGTTCATAAAAACAAATAGTAATGTCAGTGCCAGCTGGGAACAGTTGTGCCCATAAAAAAACTCAAAATTATATTATCAGCCCGTTTGAGAATGGCATCTCAACTGCCAACAAAATACTGCACGCATTGCACATTTGTGATGTATGCACATCGCAAGCACTGCAGGGATTTACCACAGTGCTTTGCTGAATACCGGCTATCAGCAAAGCACAGAAACGCTTCTCACCAAAAGCACCCCAAGCCCTGGCCCTTGAGAGAACTTGATTGGAAATTACAAATTGCTGCAACCTGAAGAGTAGAACTCAGGGGCATATTTAAAATGATTTTAATACACCCCCAAATTCTACTTATGGCCTCCTTCTCCCCTAAAGCCATACCAAACCTCACCAAAAAGGTAAAAAGCATAAGAGTGCAAAAAAACCAAAGAAAATGCCGGCCGACAATTGCCATTCCAGAAAATACCAATAGCACTAGCAAAGACCCAGAACTGCGATTTACATGTTCATCGCAGTGCTGTTACTAATGACAAAAACGGAAACGATTCGATTTTTAGATCGAAAAGTACTTAGTGAATAAGGGCCCTAATTAGTTGTTCTCTTCTAAGATATTTTTTATATTCTTTTTTGGCACAGTACTTTAGGTAAGGTAACTCAAAATTATATTATCAGCCCATTGCGCTCTTTCCACAGGGCGCCGGACCAAAAGCTAATGTAACTAATGTAACTAAAAATGACATTTTCAGCCCATCGCGATCCTACCGCAAGGCGCCGGATGAAACGGTAACTCCAACTTTTATTATCAGCCCGTCGCGCTCTTTCCACAGGGCGCAGGACCAAAAGATAACTCAAAATTATATTATTAGCTCGTTTGAGAATGGCATCTCAACTTCCAAAAAAATACTGCACGCATTGAACCTTTGTGATGTATGCACATTGCAAGCACTGCAGGGATTTACCACAGTCCTTTGCTGAATACCGGCTATCAGCAAAGAACAGAAATGCTTCCCACTAAAAGCACCCCAAGCATGAACTGGCCATTGAGAGAACTTGATTGGTGATTACAAATTGCTGCAACCTGAAGAGTAGAACTCAGGGGCATATTTAAAATGATTTAAATATACCCCCACATTCTACCTATGGCCTCCTCCTCCCCTACAGCCCTACCAATCCTCACCAAAAAGGTAAAAAGCATAAGAGTGCAAAAAAAAAACAAAGAAAATGCCGGCCAACAATTGCCATTCCAGAAATTACCAATAGCACTAGCAAAGACCCAGAACTGCGATTTACATGTTCATTGCAGTGCTGTTATTAATGACAAAAAGGAACGATTCGATTTTTAGATCGAAAAGTGGTGGATAAGGGCCCTAATTAGTTGTTCTCCTCTAAGATATTATTATATTCTTTTTTGGCACAGTACTTTAGGTAAGGTAATTCAAAATTATATTATTGTGATGAGCGCAGCCGCGGCGGACTGCATCACCACCGCGGCTGCCTCTGGGTCCATGCCCGTCCCTCTAGCGACTAGGACGCCGGGGACGGAACTGACTTTCCCTGTAGGGTCACTGTCTCACGTGGGCGCGCGCGTAGACAGGACCTTTATGCGGGGAGAGGGATAGTCAGCTGACCTCCTGGTCAGCTGACGGCAGAGGAGATTCACGGCGCCCCGGATTGGCTGGCTGTAGGGGGCGTGCCAGTGAGCTCTCCTCTGCTTCTTAAGCCTTCGGGCTTCAGTCTGGCGCTGTCTGTTGTCATGAACGCTTGTGTGTCAGCGCTCAGACCAAGCCTAGGATTGCTGTATGATTATCCTGTTATACTTTAGACTAGTTCTGGGGGGTTGAGACCAAGGACCTCACCCCACAGCCTAGGATTGCTGTGTGATTATTCTGTTATACTTTAGACTAGTTCCGGGGGGTTGAGACCAAGCACCTCACCCCCAAGCCTAGGATTGCTGTGTGATTATTCTGTTATACTTTAGACTAGTTCTGGAGGGTTGAGATCAAGGACCTCACCCCCAAGCCTAGGATTGCTGTGTGATTACTCTGTTATACTTTAGACCAGTTCCAGGGTGTCGAGACCAGGGACCTCACACCCAAGATTAGAATTCTGTATCATTACTGTGTTATGCTTTAGACCAGTTCCAGGGTGTCGAGACCAGGGACCTCACACCTAAGATTAGTATTCTGTATCATTGCTGTGTTATACTTTGGACCAGTTCTGGGGTGTTGATGCCAAGGAGTTCACACCCAGATTAGGATATTGTTTACTGTATTGATCTCCTGTGTATGACTCTTGGCTATTTCCTCTGACTCTGATCCTGCCTTCTGATCCTGTGCTTTCGACAATCTGCCTATCTGTTGCCGAACCTTGCCTGCCTGACCATTCTACTCACCTGTGGGCCCTTGCCACTGGTGAGGTATAGTTGCGCCAGCTCCTCTGGTCTTATAATTCTTCTAGGCTGTATGCAGCCGTAATTACCTGCTCTGTGGGGTATCTGTTATTGTAGTAATGTTGTCTCTTGCCTGCATTAGATTCTGAATCACCCGCTCCATGGAGATTCAGCCTCTCCAGTATTGTTCTCCAGCTTGCTGGAGCTTGTACGCTAGTGCACGCTTCGTGTACTGATGGTACCTCACCAGCCCCTCTGGTGAGGTCTTCCCAAACTGAAAGGTTTGGACCAAAGCGGTCTAAGTCCCTTGTGTCACCTTTCCTGTTCCACTGGAAAGGCCTGGGGTAGCTTCTTGCTGCCAGTTAAACCAGCTCCTTTGATAGGATTAGTTTGCTATCTGGTGAATATCTGTGATTATCTGTCTGATTGGTTCTTGTCTCTCGCCGGCATCCCTGGCAGAGACTAGCTATACTATCTCCGTATTCTCTGTCTGTGTTCTTCCCAGCCCCACTGGGGAGCCTTATGTCTAATCTGTCTTGTTTGTATCCAGATTGTACCGTACCAACTTCTATGGTAAGGTCCTGTAAAAACTATTGAAGTTACGGTTGCACCAAACACTACATACTCTGCTCTTGGTCTTGCTATACTGGTATTATTGGTGATTCTGCGGATCACACATAATCGGGTATAGCGTCTGCATAATTGGTGATTCCGCAGATCACCAATAATCAGACATCTGAGTTGTGGCATAAATCGTCACAATTATCAGCCCATCTTGGTCATGCCACAGGACGCCGGACCGAAAGGTAACTCAAAATTATATTATCAGCCCGTCGTGCTCCTACCAATGGGCGCCAGACCAAAAGGTAACTCAAAATGTTATTACCATCCCGTCGCGCTCTTTCCACAGGGCGCCGGACCAAAAGCTAATGTAACTAAAAATTACATTTTCAGCCCGTCGCGATCCTACCACAGGGCGCCGGATGAAACGGTAACTCCAACTTTTATTATCAGCCCGTCACGCTCTTTCCACAGGGCGCCGGACCAAAAGGTAACTTAAAATAATATTATCAGCCCGTTTGAGAATGGCATCTCAACTGCCAACAAAATACTGCACGCATTGCAACTTTGCGATGTATGCACATCCTGAAGAGTATAACTCAGGGGCATATTTAAAATGATTTAAATATACCCCCAAATTCTACTTATGGCCTCCTCCTTCCCTTACAGCCATACCAATCCTCACCAAAAATATAAAAAGAATAAGAGTGCAAACAAAACAATGAAAATGCCGGCCGAATATTGCCATTCCAGAAAATACCAATAGCACTAGCAAAGACCCAGAACTGCGATTTACATATTCATCGCAGTGCTGTTACTAATGACAAAAAGAAAACAATTCGATTTTTAGATCGAAAAGTGCTTAGTGGATAAGGGCCCTAATTAGTTGTTCTCCTCTAAAATATTTTTATATTCTTTTTTGGCACATTACTTTAGGTAAGTTAATTGAAAATTATATTATCAGCCCGTCATGGTCATGCTAAAGGACGCCGGACCAAAAGGTAACTCAAAATTATATTATCAGCCCGTCACGCTCCTACCAAAGGGCGCCGGACCAAAAGATAATATAATTTTGAATTACCTTACCTAAAGTACTGTGCCACAAAATAATATAAAAATATCTTAGAAGAGAACAACTAATTAGGGCCCTTATACAGCACTTTTCGATCTAAAAATCGATTTGTTTCCTTTTTGTCATTAGTAACAGCACTGCGATGAACATGTAAATCACAGTTCGGGGTCTTTGCTAGTGCTATTGGTATTTCTGGAATGGCAATTGTCGGCCAGCATTTTCTTTGTTTTGTTTGCACTCTTATGCTTTTTACCTTTTTGGTGAGGCTTGGTATGGCTGTAGGGGAGGAGGAGGCCATAAGTAGAATTTGGGGGTATATTTAAATCATTTTAAATATGCCCCTGAGTTCTACTCTTTAGGTTGCAGCAATTTGTGCAATGCGTTCAGTATTTTGTTGGCAGTTACCGTTTGGTCCGGTGCCCTGTGGTAGGAGCGTGACGGGCTGAAAATGTTATTTTTAGTTACATTAGTTACATTAGGTTTTGGTCCGGCGCCGTTTGGAAAGAGCGTGATAGGCTGATAATAAAATTTTGAGTTATCTTTTGGTCCGGCGCCCTTTGGTAGGAGCGCGACGGGCTGATAATATAATTTTGAGTTACTTTTTGGTCCAACGTCCTGTGGCATGAACAAGACGGGCTGATAATATAATTTTGAATTACCTTACCTAAAGTAATGTGCCTAAAAAGAATATAAAAATATCTGTTTTGTTTGCACTCTTATGCTTTTTACCTTTTTTGGTGAGGATTGGTATGGCTGTAGGGGAGGAAGAGGCCATAAGTAAAATTTGGGGTATATTTAAATCTTTTTAAGTATGCCCCTGAGTTCTACCCTTCAGGATGTGCATACATCGCAGGGGTGCAATGCGTGCAGTATTTTGCTGGCAGTTGAGATGCCATTCTCAAACGGGCTGATAATATTATTTTAAGTTACCTTTTGGTCCGGTGCCCTGTGGAAAAAGCGAGACGGGCTGATAATAAAAGTTGAGTTACCGCTTGGTCCGGTGCCCTGTGGTAGGAGCGTGACGGGCTGATAATAACCTTGGTCATGCCACAGGACGCCGGACCAATAGTTAACACAAAATTATATTATCAGCCTATCACGCTCCTAACAGAAGGTAACTCAAAATTGTATTATCAGCCCGTCGCGCTCTTTCCACAGGGCGCCGGACCAAAAGCAAAATGTAACTAATGTAACTAAAAATTACATTTTCAGGCCGTCACGCTCCTACCACAGGGCGCTGGACCAAAAGTTAACTCAAAATTATATTATCAGCCCGTCGTGCACCTACTAAAGGGCGCCGGACCAAAAGATAACTCAAAATTTTATTATCAGCCCGTCGCGCTCTTTCCACAGGGCGCCGGACCAAAACCAAATGTAACTAATGTAATTAAAAATTACATTTTCAGGCCGGCACGCTCCTACCACAGGGCGCTGGACCAAAAGGTAACTCAAAATTATATTATCAGCCCGTCGCGCACCTACTAAAGGGCGCCGGACCAAAAGATAACTCAAAATTTTATTATCGGCCCGTCGCGCTCTTTCCACAGGGCGCCGGACCAAAAGCAAATGTTATTAATGTAACTAAAAATCACATTTTCAGCCTGTCGTGCTCCTACCACAGGGCGCCAGACCAAACGGTAACTCCAACTTTTATTATCAGCCCGTCGCGCTCTTTCCACAGGGCGCCGGACCAAAAGGTAACTCAAAATTATATTATCAGCTCGTTTGAGAATGGCATCTCAACTGCCAACAAAATACTGAACGCATTGCACAAATTGCTGCAACCTAAAGAGTAGAACTCAGGGGCATATTTAAAATGATTTAAATATACCCCCAAATTCTACTTATGGCCTCCTCCTCCCCTACAGCCATACCAAGCCTCACCAAAAAGGTAAAAAGCATAAGAGTGCAAACAAAACAAAGAAAATGCTGGCCGACAATTGCCATTCCAGAAATACCAATAGCACTAGCAAAGACCCCGAACTGTGATTTACATGTTCATCGCAGTGCTGTTACTAATGACAAAAAGGAAACAAATCGATTTTTAGATCGAAAAGTGCTGTATAAGGGCCCTAATTAGTTGTTCTCTTCTAAGATATTTTTATATTATTTTGTGGCACAGTACTTTAGGTAAGGTAATTCAAAATTATATTATCAGCCCGTCTTGGTCATGCCACAGGACGCCGGACCAATAGTTAACACAAAATTATATTATCAGCCTATCACGCTCCTAACAGAAGGTAACTCAAAATTGTATTATCAGCCCGTCGCGCTCTTTCCACAGGGCGCCGGACCAAAAGCAAAATGTAACTAATGTAACTAAAAATTACATTTTCAGGCCGTCATGCTCCTACCACAGGGCGCTGGACCAAAAGTTAACTCAAAATTATATTATCAGCCCGTCGTGCACCTACTAAAGGGCGCCGGACCAAAAGATAACTCAAAATTTTATTATCAGCCCGTCGCGCTCTTTCCACAGGGCGCCGGACCAAAACCAAATGTAACTAATGTAATTAAAAATTACATTTTCAGGCCGTCACGCTCCTACCACAGGGCGCTGGACCAAAAGGTAACTCAAAATTATATTATCAGCCCGTCGCGCACCTACTAAAGGGCGCCGGACCAAAAGATAACTCAAAATTTTATTATCGGCCCGTCGCGCTCTTTCCACAGGGCGCCGGACCAAAAGCAAATGTTATTAATGTAACTAAAAATCACATTTTCAGCCTGTCGTGCTCCTACCACAGGGCGCCAGACCAAACGGTAACTCCAACTTTTATCATCAGCCCGTCGCGCTCTTTCCACAGGGCGCCGGACCAAAAGGTAACTCAAAATTATATTATCAGCTCGTTTGAGAATGGCATCTCAACTGCCAACAAAATACTGAACGCATTGCACAAATTGCTGCAACCTAAAGAGTAGAACTCAGGGGCATATTTAAAATGATTTAAATATACCCCCAAATTCTACTTATGGCCTCCTCCTCCCCTACAGCCATACCAAGCCTCACCAAAAAGGTAAAAAGCATAAGAGTGCAAACAAAACAAAGAAAATGCTGGCCGACAATTGCCATTCCAGAAATACCAATAGCACTAGCAAAGACCCCGAACGGTGATTTACATGTTCATCGCAGTGCTGTTACTAATGACAAAAAGGAAACAAATCGATTTTTAGATCGAAAAGTGCTGTATAAGGGCCCTAATTAGTTGTTCTCTTCTAAGATATTTTTATATTATTTTGTGGCACAGTACTTTAGGTAAGGTAATTCAAAATTATATTATCAGCCCGTCTTGGTCATGCCACAGGACGCCGGACCAATAGTTAACACAAAATTATATTATCAGCCTATCACGCTCCTAACAGAAGGTAACTCAAAATTGTATTATCAGCCCATCGCGCTCTTTCCACAGGGCGCCGGACCAAAAGCAAAATGTAACTAATGTAACTAAAAATTACATTTTCAGGCCGTCATGCTCCTACCACAGGGCGCTGGACCAAAAGTTAACTCAAAATTATATTATCAGCCCGTCGTGCACCTACTAAAGGGCGCCGGACCAAAAGATAACTCAAAATTTTATTATCAGCCCGTCGCGCTCTTTCCACAGGGCGCCGGACCAAAACCAAATGTAACTAATGTAATTAAAAATTACATTTTCAGGCCGTCACGCTCCTACCACAGGGCGCTGGACCAAAAGGTAACTCAAAATTATATTATCAGCCCGTCGCGCACCTACTAAAGGGCGCCGGACCAAAAGATAACTCAAAATTTTATTATCGGCCCGTCGCGCTCTTTCCACAGGGCGCCGGACCAAAAGCAAATGTTATTAATGTAACTAAAAATCACATTTTCAGCCTGTCGTGCTCCTACCACAGGGCGCCAGACCAAACGGTAACTCCAACTTTTATCATCAGCCCGTCGCGCTCTTTCCACAGGGCGCCGGACCAAAAGGTAACTCAAAATTATATTATCAGCTCGTTTGAGAATGGCATCTCAACTGCCAACAAAATACTGAACGCATTGCACAAATTGCTGCAACCTAAAGAGTAGAACTCAGGGGCATATTTAAAATGATTTAAATATACCCCCAAATTCTACTTATGGCCTCCTCCTCCCCTACAGCCATACCAAGCCTCACCAAAAAGGTAAAAAGCATAAGAGTGCAAACAAAACAAAGAAAATGCTGGCCGACAATTGCCATTCCAGAAATACCAATAGCACTAGCAAAGACCCCGAACGGTGATTTACATGTTCATCGCAGTGCTGTTACTAATGACAAAAAGGAAACAAATCGATTTTTAGATCGAAAAGTGCTGTATAAGGGCCCTAATTAGTTGTTCTCTTCTAAGATATTTTTATATTATTTTGTGGCACAGTACTTTAGGTAAGGTAATTCAAAATTATATTATCAGCCCGTCTTGGTCATGCCACAGGACGCCGGACCAATAGTTAACACAAAATTATATTATCAGCCTATCACGCTCCTAACAGAAGGTAACTCAAAATTGTATTATCAGCCCATCGCGCTCTTTCCACAGGGCGCCGGACCAAAAGCAAATGTAACTAATGTAACTAAAAATTAACTTTTCAGGACGTCACGCTCCTGCCACAGGGCGCTGGACCAAAAGTTAACTCAAAATTATATTATCAGCCCGTCGCGCACCTACTAAAGGGCGCCGGACCAAAAGATAACTCAAAATTTTATTATCGGCCCGTCGTGCTCTTTCCACAGGGCGCCGGACCAAAAGCAAATGTTATTAATGTAACTAAAAATCACATTTTCAGCCTGTCGTGCTCCTACCACAGGGCGCCAGACCAAACGGTAACTCCAACTTTTATTATCAGCCCGTCGCGCTCTTTCCACAGGGCGCCGGACCAAAAGGTAACTCAAAATTATATTATCAGCTCGTTTGAGAATGGCATCTCAACTGCCAACAAAATACTGCACGCATTGCACAAATTGCTGCAACCTAAAGAGTAGAACTCAGGGGCATATTTAAAATGATTTAAATATACCCCCAAATTCTACTTAGGGCCTCCTCCTCCCCTACAGCCATACCAAGCCTCACCAAAAAGGTAAAAAGCATAAGAGTGCAAACAAAACAAAGAAAATGCTGGCCGACAATTGCCATTCCAGAAATACCAATAGCACTAGCAAAGACCCAGAACTGTGATTTACATGTTCATCGCAGTGCTGTTACTAATGACAAAAAGGAAACAAACCGATTTTTAGATCGAAAAGTGCTGTATAAGGGCCCTAATTAGTTGTTCTCTTCTAAGATATTTTTATATTATTTTGTGGCACAGTACTTTAGGTAAGGTAATTCAAAATTATATTATCAGCCCGTCTTGGTCATGCCACAGGACGCCGGACCAATAGTTAACGCAAAATTATATTATCAGCCTATCACGCTCCTAACAGAAGGTAACTCAAAATTGTATTATCAGCCCGTCGCGCTCTTTCCACAGGGCGCCGGACCAAAAGCAAAATGTAACTAATGTAACTAAAAATTACATTTTCAGGCCGTCACGCTCCTACCACAGGGCGCTGGACCAAAAGTTAACTCAAAATTATATTATCAGCCCGTCGTGCACCTACTAAAGGGCGCCGGACCAAAAGATAACTCAAAATTTTATTATCAGCCCGTCGCGCTCTTTCCACAGGGCGCCGGACCAAAAGCAAATGTAACTAGTGTAATTAAAAATTACATTTTCAGGCCGTCACGCTCATACCACAGGGCGCTGGACCAAAAGGTAACTCAAAATTATATTATCAGCCCGTCGCGCACCTACTAAAGGGCGCCGGACCAAAAGATAACTCAAAATTTTATTATCGGCCCGTCGCGCTCTTTCCACAGGGCGCCGGACCAAAAGCAAATGTTATTAATGTAACTAAAAATCACATTTTCAGCCTGTCGTGCTCCTACCACAGGGCGCCAGACCAAACGGTAACTCCAACTTTTATTATCAGCCCGTCGCGCTCTTTCCACAGGGCGCCGGACAAAAAGGTAACTCAAAATTATATTATCAGCTCGTTTGAGAATGGCATCTCAACTGCCAACAAAATACTGAACACATTGCACAAATTGCTGCAACCTAAAGAGTAGAACTCAGGGGCATATTTAAAATGATTTAAATATACCCCCAAATTCTACTTAGGGCCTCCTCCTCCCCTACAGCCATACCAAGCCTCACCAAAAAGGTAAAAAGCATAAGAGTGCAAACAAAACAAAGAAAATGCTGGCCGACAATTGCCATTCCAGAAATACCAATAGCACTAGCAAAGACCCCGAACGGTGATTTACATGTTCATCGCAGTGCTTTTACTAATGACAAAAAGGAAACAAATCGATTTTTAGATCGAAAAGTGCTGTATAAGGGCCCTAATTAGTTGTTCTCTTCTAAGATATTTTTATATTATTTTGTGGCACAGTACTTTAGGTAAGGTAATTCAAAATTATATTATCAGCCCGTCTTGGTCATGCCACAGGACGCCGGACCAATAGTTAACACAAAATTATATTATCAGCCTATCACGCTCCTAACAGAAGGTAACTCAAAATTGTATTATCAGCCCGTTGCGCTCTTTCCACAGGGCGCCGGACCAAAAGCAAATGTAACTAATGTAACTAAAAATTAACTTTTCAGGACGTCACGCTCCTGCCACAGGGCGCTGGACCAAAAGTTAACTCAAAATTATATTATCAGCCCGTCGTGCACCTACTAAAGGGCGCCGGACCAAAAGATAACTCAAAATTTTATTCTCAGCCCGTCGCGCTCTTTCCACAGGGCGCCGGACCAAAAGCAAATGTAACTAATGTAATTAAAAATTACATTTTCAGGCCGTCACGCTCCTACCACAGGGCGCTGGACCAAAAGGTAACTCAAAATTATATTATCAGCCCGTCGCGCACCTACTAAAGGGCGCCGGACCAAAAGATAACTCAAAATTTTATTATCGGCCCGTCGCGCTCTTTCCACAGGGCGCCGGACCAAAAGCAAATGTTATTAATGTAACTAAAAATCACATTTTCAGCCTGTCGTGCTCCTACCACAGGGCGCCAGACCAAACGGTAACTCCAACTTTTATTATCAGCCCGTCGCGCTCTTTCCACAGGGCGCCGGGCCAAAAGGTAACTCAAAATTATATTATCAGCTCGTTTGAGAATGGCATCTCAACTGCCAACAAAATACTGCACGCATTGCACAAATTGCTGCAACCTAAAGAGTAGAACTCAGGGGCATATTTAAAATGATTTAAATATCCCCAAATTCTACTTAGGGCCTCCTCCTCCCCTACAGCCATACCAAGCCTCACCAAAAAGGTAAAAAGCATAAGAGTGCAAACAAAACAAAGAAAATGCTGGCCGACAATTGCCATTCCAGAAATACCAATAGCACTAGCAAAGACCCAGAACTGTGATTTACATGTTCATCGCAGTGCTGTTACTAATGACAAAAAGGAAACAAACCGATTTTTAGATCGAAAAGTGCTGTATAAGGGCCGTAATTAGTTGTTCTCTTCTAAGATATTTTTATATTATTTTGTGGCACAGTACTTTAGGTAAGGTAATTCAAAATTATATTATCAGCCCGTCTTGGTCATGCCACAGGACGCCGGACCAATAGTTAACGCAAAATTATATTATCAGCCTATCACGCTCCTAACAGAAGGTAACTCAAAATTGTATTATCAGCCCGTCGCGCTCTTTCCACAGGGCGCCGGACCAAAAGCAAAATGTAACTAATGTAACTAAAAATTACATTTTCAGGCCGTCACGCTCCTACCACAGGGCGCTGGACCAAAAGTTAACTCAAAATTATATTATCAGCCCGTCGTGCACCTACTAAAGGGCGCCGGACCAAAAGATAACTCAAAATTTTATTATCAGCCCGTCGCGCTCTTTCCACAGGGCGCCGGACCAAAAGCAAATGTAACTAGTGTAATTAAAAATTACATTTTCAGGCCGTCACGCTCATACCACAGGGCGCTGGACCAAAAGGTAACTCAAAATTATATTATCAGCCCGTCGCGCACCTACTAAAGGGCGCCGGACCAAAAGATAACTCAAAATTTTATTATCGGCCCGTCGCGCTCTTTCCACAGGGCGCCGGACCAAAAGCAAATGTTATTAATGTAACTAAAAATCACATTTTCAGCCTGTCGTGCTCCTACCACAGGGCGCCAGACCAAACGGTAACTCCAACTTTTATTATCAGCCCGTCGCGCTCTTTCCACAGGGCGCCGGACCAAAAGGTAACTCAAAATTATATTATCAGCTCGTTTGAGAATGGCATCTCAACTGCCAACAAAATACTGAACACATTGCACAAATTGCTGCAACCTAAAGAGTAGAACTCAGGGGCATATTTAAAATGATTTAAATATACCCCCAAATTCTACTTATGGCCTCCTCCTCCCCTACAGCCATACCAAGCCTCACCAAAAAGGTAAAGCATAAGAGTGCAAACAAAACAAAGAAAATGCTGGCCGACAATTGCCATTCCAGAAATACCAATAGCACTAGCAAAGACCCCGAACTGTGATTTACATGTTCATCGCAGTGCTGTTACTAATGACAAAAAGGAAACAAATCGATTTTTAGATCGAAAAGTGCTGTATAAGGGCCCTAATTAGTTGCTCTCTTCTAAGATATTTTTATATTATTTTGTGGCACAGTACTTTAGGTAAGGTAATTCAAAATTATATTATCAGCCCGTCTTGGTCATGCCACAGGACGCCGGACCAATAGTTAACACAAAATTATATTATCAGCCTATCACGCTCCTAACAGAAGGTAACTCAAAATTGTATTATCAGCCCGTCGCGCTCTTTCCACAGGGCGCCGGACCAAAAGCAAATGTAACTAATGTAATTAAAAATTACATTTTCAGGCCGGCACGCTCCTACCACAGGGCGCTGGACCAAAAGGTAACTCAAAATTATATTATCAGCCCGTCACGCACCTACTAAAGGGCGCCGGACCAAAAGATAACTCAAAATTTTATTATCGGCCCGTCGCGCTCTTTCAACAGGGTGCCGGACCAAAAGCAAATGTTATTAATGTAACTAAAAATCACATTTTCAGCCTGTCGTGCTCCTACCACAGGGCGCCAGACCAAACGGTAACTCCAACTTTTATTATCAGCCCGTCGCGCTCTTTCCACAGGGCGCCGGACCAAAAGGTAACTCAAAATTATATTATCAGCTCGTTTGAGAATGGCATCTCAACTGCCAACAAAATACTGAACGCATTGCACAAATTGCTGCAACCTAAAGAGTAGAACTCAGGGGCATATTTAAAATGATTTAAATATACCCCCAAATTCTACTTATGGCCTCCTCCTCCCCTACAGCCATACCAAGCCTCACCAAAAAGGTAAAAAGCATAAGAGTGCAAACAAAACAAAGAAAATGCTGGCCGACAATTGCCATTCCAGAAATACCAATAGCACTAGCAAAGACCCCGAACTGTGATTTACATGTTCATCGCAGTGCTGTTACTAATGACAAAAAGGAAACAAATCGATTTTTAGATCGAAAAGTGCTGTATAAGGGCCCTAATTAGTTGTTCTCTTCTAAGATATTTTTATATTATTTTGTGGCACAGTACTTTAGGTAAGGTAATTCAAAATTATATTATCAGCCCGTCTTGGTCATGCCACAGGACGCCGGACCAATAGTTAACACAAAATTATATTATCAGCCTATCACGCTCCTAACAGAAGGTAACTCAAAATTGTATTATCAGCCCGTCGCGCTCTTTCCACAGGGCGCCGGACCAAAAGCAAAATGTAACTAATGTAACTAAAAATTACATTTTCAGGCCGTCACGCTCCTACCACAGGGCGCTGGACCAAAAGTTAACTCAAAATTATATTATCAGCCCATCGTGCACCTACTAAAGGGCGCCGGACCAAAAGATAACTCAAAATTTTATTATCAGCCCGTCGCGCTCTTTCCACAGGGCGCCGGACCAAAACCAAATGTAACTAATGTAATTAAAAATTACATTTTCAGGCCGTCACGCTCCTACCACAGGGCGCTGGACCAAAAGGTAACTCAAAATTATATTATCAGCCCGTCGCGCACCTACTAAAGGGCGCCGGACCAAAAGATAACTCAAAATTTTATTATTGGCCCGTCGCGCTCTTTCCACAGGGCGCCGGACCAAAAGCAAATGTTATTAATGTAACTAAAAATCACATTTTCAGCCTGTCGTGCTCCTACCACAGGGCGCCAGACCAAACGGTAACTCCAACTTTTATTATCAGCCCGTCGCGCTCTTTCCACAGGGCGCCGGACCAAAAGGTAACTCAAAATTATATTATCAGCTCGTTTGAGAATGGCATCTCAACTGCCAACAAAATACTGAACACATTGCACAAATTGCTGCAACCTAAAGAGTAGAACTCAGGGGCATATTTAAAATGATTTAAATATACCCCCAAATTCTACTTAGGGCCTCCTCCTCCCCTACAGCCATACCAAGCCTCACCAAAAAGGTAAAAAGCATAAGAGTGCAAACAAAACAAAGAAAATGCTGGCCGACAATTGCCATTCCAGAAATACCAATAGCACTAGCAAAGACCCCGAACGGTGATTTACATGTTCATCGCAGTGCTGTTACTAATGACAAAAAGGAAACAAATTGATTTTTAGATCGAAAAGTGCTGTATAAGGGCCCTAATTAGTTGTTCTCTTCTAAGATATTTTTATATTATTTTGTGGCACAGTACTTTAGGTAAGGTAATTCAAAATTATATTATCAGCCCGTCTTGGTCATGCCACAGGACGCCGGACCAATAGTTAACACAAAATTATATTATCAGCCTATCACGCTCCTAACAGAAGGTAACTCAAAATTGTATTATCAGCCCGTCGCGCTCTTTCCACAGGGCGCCGGACCAAAAGCAAAATGTAACTAATGTAACTAAAAATTACATTTTCAGGCCGTCACGCTCCTACCACAGGGCGCTGGACCAAAAGTTAACTCAAAATTATATTATCAGCCCATCGTGCACCTACTAAAGGGCGCCGGACCAAAAGATAACTCAAAATTTTATTATCAGCCCGTCGCGCTCTTTCCACAGGGCGCCGGACCAAAAGCAAATGTAACTAATGTAATTAAAAATTACATTTTCAGGCCGTCACGCTCCTACCACAGGGCGCTGGACCAAAAGGTAACTCAAAATTATATTATCAGCCCGTCGCGCACCTACTAAAGGGCGCCGGACCAAAAGATAACTCAAAATTTTATTATCGGCCCGTCGCGCTCTTTCCACAGGGCGCCGGACCAAAAGCAAATGTTATTAATGTAACTAAAAATCACATTTTCAGCCTGTCGTGCTCCTACCACAGGGCGCCAGACCAAACGGTAACTCCAACTTTTATTATCAGCCCGTCGCGCTCTTTCCACAGGGCGCCGGACCAAAAGGTAACTCAAAATTATATTATCAGCTTGTTTGAGAATGGCATCTCAACTGCCAACAAAATACTGAACACATTGCACAAATTGCTGCAACCTAAAGAGTAGAACTCAGGGGCATATTTAAAATGATTTAAATATACCCCCAAATTCTACCTAGGGCCTCCTCCTCCCCTACAGCCATACCAAGCCTCACCAAAAAGGTAAAAAGCATAAGAGTGCAAACAAAACAAAGAAAATGCTGGCCGACAATTGCCATTCCAGAAATACCAATAGCACTAGCAAAGACCCCGAACGGTGATTTACATGTTCATCGCAGTGCTGTTACTAATGACAAAAAGGAAACAAACCGATTTTTAGATCGAAAAGTGCTGTATAAGGGCCCTAATTAGTTGTTCTCTTCTAAGATATTTTTATATTATTTTGTGGCACAGTACTTTAGGTAAGGTAATTCAAAATTATATTATCAGCCCGTCTTGGTCATGCCACAGGACGCCGGACCAATAGTTAACGCAAAATTATATTATCAGCCTATCACGCTCCTAACAGAAGGTAACTCAAAATTGTATTATCAGCCCGTCGCGCTCTTTCCACAGGGCGCCGGACCAAAAGCAAAATGTAACTAATGTAACTAAAAATTACATTTTCAGGCCGTCACGCTCCTACCACAGGGCGCTGGACCAAAAGTTAACTCAAAATTATATTATCAGCCCGTCGTGCACCTACTAAAGGGCGCCGGACCAAAAGATAACTCAAAATTTTATTATCAGCCCGTCGCGCTCTTTCCACAGGGCGCCGGACCAAAAGCAAATGTAACTAGTGTAATTAAAAATTACATTTTCAGGCCGTCACGCTCATACCACAGGGCGCTGGACCAAAAGGTAACTCAAAATTATATTATCAGCCCGTCGCGCACCTACTAAAGGGCGCCGGACCAAAAGATAACTCAAAATTTTATTATCGGCCCGTCGCGCTCTTTCCACAGGGCGCCGGACCAAAAGCAAATGTTATTAATGTAACTAAAAATCACATTTTCAGCCTGTCGTGCTCCTACCACAGGGCGCCAGACCAAACGGTAACTCCAACTTTTATTATCAGCCCGTCGCGCTCTTTCCACAGGGCGCCGGACCAAAAGGTAACTCAAAATTATATTATCAGCTCGTTTGAGAATGGCATCTCAACTGCCAACAAAATACTGAACACATTGCACAAATTGCTGCAACCTAAAGAGTAGAACTCAGGGGCATATTTAAAATGATTTAAATATACCCCCAAATTCTACTTATGGCCTCCTCCTCCCCTACAGCCATACCAAGCCTCACCAAAAAGGTAAAGCATAAGAGTGCAAACAAAACAAAGAAAATGCTGGCCGACAATTGCCATTCCAGAAATACCAATAGCACTAGCAAAGACCCCGAACTGTGATTTACATGTTCATCGCAGTGCTGTTACTAATGACAAAAAGGAAACAAATCGATTTTTAGATCGAAAAGTGCTGTATAAGGGCCCTAATTAGTTGTTCTCTTCTAAGATATTTTTATATTATTTTGTGGCACAGTACTTTAGGTAAGGTAATTCAAAATTATATTATCAGCCCGTCTTGGTCATGCCACAGGACGCCGGACCAATAGTTAACACAAAATTATATTATCAGCCTATCACGCTCCTAACAGAAGGTAACTCAAAATTGTATTATCAGCCCGTCGCGCTCTTTCCACAGGGCGCCGGACCAAAAGCAAAATGTAACTAATGTAACTAAAAATTACATTTTCAGGCCGTCACGCTCCTACCACAGGGCGCTGGACCAAAAGGTAACTCAAAATTATATTATCAGCCCGTCACGCACCTACTAAAGGGCGCCGGACCAAAAGATAACTCAAAATTTTATTCTCAGCCCGTCGCGCTCTTTCCACAGGGCGCCGGACCAAAAGCAAATGTAACTAATGTAATTAAAAATTACATTTTCAGGCCGGCACGCTCCTACCACAGGGCGCTGGACCAAAAGGTAACTCAAAATTATATTATCAGCCCGTCGCGCACCTACTAAAGGGCGCCGGACCAAAAGATAACTCAAAATTTTATTATCGGCCCGTCGCGCTCTTTCCACAGGGCGCCGGACCAAAAGCAAATGTTATTAATGTAACTAAAAATCACATTTTCAGCCTGTCGTGCTCCTACCACAGGGCGCCAGACCAAACGGTAACTCCAACTTTTATTATCAGCCCGTCGCGCTCTTTCCACAGGGCGCCGGGCCAAAAGGTAACTCAAAATTATATTATCAGCTCGTTTGAGAATGGCATCTCAACTGCCAACAAAATACTGCACGCATTGCACAAATTGCTGCAACCTAAAGAGTAGAACTCAGGGGCATATTTAAAATGATTCAAATATCCCCAAATTCTACTTAGGGCCTCCTCCTCCCCTACAGCCATACCAAGCCTCACCAAAAAGGTAAAAAGCATAAGAGTGCAAACAAAACAAAGAAAATGCTGGCCGACAATTGCCATTCCAGAAATACCAATAGCACTAGCAAAGACCCAGAACTGTGATTTACATGTTCATCGCAGTGCTGTTACTAATGACAAAAAGGAAACAAACCGATTTTTAGATCGAAAAGTGCTGTATAAGGGCCCTAATTAGTTGTTCTCTTCTAAGATATTTTTATATTATTTTGTGGCACAGTACTTTAGGTAAGGTAATTCAAAATTATATTATCAGCCCGTCTTGGTCATGCCACAGGACGCCGGACCAATAGTTAACGCAAAATTATATTATCAGCCTATCACGCTCGTAACAGAAGGTAACTCAAAATTGTATTATCAGCCCGTCGCGCTCTTTCCACAGGGCGCCGGACCAAAAGCAAATGTAACTAATGTAATTAAAAATTACATTTTCAGGCCGGAACGCTCCTACCACAGGGCGCTGGACCAAAAGGTAACTCAAAATTATATTATCAGCCCGTCACGCACCTACTAAAGGGCGCCGGACCAAAAGATAACTCAAAATTTTATTATCGGCCCGTCGCGCTCTTTCCACAGGGCGCCGGACCAAAAGCAAATGTTATTAATGTAACTAAAAATCACATTTTCAGCCTGTCGTGCTCCTACCACAGGGCGCCAGACCAAACGGTAACTCCAACTTTTATTATCAGCCCGTCGCGCTCTTTCCACAGGGCGCCGGGCCAAAAGGTAACTCAAAATTATATTATCAGCTCGTTTGAGAATGGCATCTCAACTGCCAACAAAATACTGCACGCATTGCACAAATTGCTGCAACCTAAAGAGTAGAACTCAGGGGCATATTTAAAATGATTTAAATATCCCCAAATTCTACTTAGGGCCTCCTCCTCCCCTACAGCCATACCAAGCCTCACCAAAAAGGTAAAAAGCATAAGAGTGCAAACAAAACAAAGAAAATGCTGGCCGACAATTGCCATTCCAGAAATACCAATAGCACTAGCAAAGACCCAGAACTGTGATTTACATGTTCATCGCAGTGCTGTTACTAATGACAAAAAGGAAACAAACCGATTTTTAGATCGAAAAGTGCTGTATAAGGGCCGTAATTAGTTGTTCTCTTCTAAGATATTTTTATATTATTTTGTGGCACAGTACTTTAGGTAAGGTAATTCAAAATTATATTATCAGCCCGTCTTGGTCATGCCACAGGACGCCGGACCAATAGTTAACGCAAAATTATATTATCAGCCTATCACGCTCCTAACAGAAGGTAACTCAAAATTGTATTATCAGCCCGTCGCGCTCTTTCCACAGGGCGCCGGACCAAAAGCAAAATGTAACTAATGTAACTAAAAATTACATTTTTAGGCCGTCACGCTCCTACCACAGGGCGCTGGACCAAAAGTTAACTCAAAATTATATTATCAGCCCGTCGTGCACCTACTAAAGGGCGCCGGACCAAAAGATAACTCAAAATTTTATTATCAGCCCGTCGCGCTCTTTCCACAGGGCGCCGGACCAAAAGCAAATGTAACTAGTGTAATTAAAAATTACATTTTCAGGCCGTCACGCTCATACCACAGGGCGCTGGACCAAAAGGTAACTCAAAATTATATTATCAGCCCGTCGCGCACCTACTAAAGGGCGCCGGACCAAAAGATAACTCAAAATTTTATTATCGGCCCGTCGCGCTCTTTCCACAGGGCGCCGGACCAAAAGCAAATGTTATTAATGTAACTAAAAATCACATTTTCAGCCTGTCGTGCTCCTACCACAGGGCGCCAGACCAAACGGTAACTCCAACTTTTATTATCAGCCCGTCGCGCTCTTTCCACAGGGCGCCGGACCAAAAGGTAACTCAAAATTATATTATCAGCTCGTTTGAGAATGGCATCTCAACTGCCAACAAAATACTGAACACATTGCACAAATTGCTGCAACCTAAAGAGTAGAACTCAGGGGCATATTTAAAATGATTTAAATATACCCCCAAATTCTACTTATGGCCTCCTCCTCCCCTACAGCCATACCAAGCCTCACCAAAAAGGTAAAGCATAAGAGTGCAAACAAAACAAAGAAAATGCTGGCCGACAATTGCCATTCCAGAAATACCAATAGCACTAGCAAAGACCCCGAACTGTGATTTACATGTTCATCGCAGTGCTGTTACTAATGACAAAAAGGAAACAAATCGATTTTTAGATCGAAAAGTGCTGTATAAGGGCCCTAATTAGTTGTTCTCTTCTAAGATATTTTTATATTATTTTGTGGCACAGTACTTTAGGTAAGGTAATTCAAAATTATATTATCAGCCCGTCTTGGTCATGCCACAGGACGCCGGACCAATAGTTAACACAAAATTATATTATCAGCCTATCACGCTCCTAACAGAAGGTAACTCAAAATTGTATTATCAGCCCGTCGCGCTCTTTCCACAGGGCGCCGGACCAAAAGCAAATGTAACTAATGTAATTAAAAATTACATTTTCAGGCCGGCACGCTCCTACCACAGGGCGCTGGACCAAAAGGTAACTCAAAATTATATTATCAGCCCGTCGCGCACCTACTAAAGGGCGCCGGACCAAAAGATAACTCAAAATTTTATTATCGGCCCGTCGCGCTCTTTCCACAGGGCGCCGGACCAAAAGCAAATGTTATTAATGTAACTAAAAATCACATTTTCAGCCTGTCGTGCTCCTACCACAGGGCGCCAGACCAAACGGTAACTCCAACTTTTATTATCAGCCCGTCGCGCTCTTTCCACAGGGCGCCGGGCCAAAAGGTAACTCAAAATTATATTATCAGCTCGTTTGAGAATGGCATCTCAACTGCCAACAAAATACTGCACGCATTGCACAAATTGCTGCAACCTAAAGAGTAGAACTCAGGGGCATATTTAAAATGATTCAAATATCCCCAAATTCTACTTAGGGCCTCCTAGTCCCCTACAGCCATACCAAGCCTCACCAAAAAGGTAAAAAGCATAAGAGTGCAAACAAAACAAAGAAAATGCTGGCCGACAATTGCCATTCCAGAAATACCAATAGCACTAGCAAAGACCCAGAACTGTGATTTACATGTTCATCGCAGTGCTGTTACTAATGACAAAAAGGAAACAAACCGATTTTTAGATCGAAAAGTGCTGTATAAGGGCCCTAATTAGTTGTTCTCTTCTAAGATATTTTTATATTATTTTGTGGCACAGTACTTTAGGTAAGGTAATTCAAAATTATATTATCAGCCCGTCTTGGTCATGCCACAGGACGCCGGACCAATAGTTAACGCAAAATTATATTATCAGCCTATCACGCTCGTAACAGAAGGTAACTCAAAATTGTATTATCAGCCCGTCGCGCTCTTTCCACAGGGCGCCGGACCAAAAGCAAATGTAACTAATGTAATTAAAAATTACATTTTCAGGCCGGAACGCTCCTACCACAGGGCGCTGGACCAAAAGGTAACTCAAAATTATATTATCAGCCCGTCACGCACCTACTAAAGGGCGCCGGACCAAAAGATAACTCAAAATTTTATTATCGGCCCGTCGCGCTCTTTCAACAGGGCGCCGGACCAAAAGCAAATGTTATTAATGTAACTAAAAATCACATTTTCAGCCTGTCGTGCTCCTACCACAGGGCGCCAGACCAAACGGTAACTCCAACTTTTATCAGCCCGTCGCGCTCTTTCCACAGGGCGCCGGACCAAAAGGTAACTCAAAATTATATTATCAGCTCGTTTGAGAATGGCATCTCAACTGCCAACAAAATACTGAACGCATTGCACAAATTGCTGCAACCTAAAGAGTAGAACTCAGGGGCATATTTAAAATGATTTAAATATACCCCCAAATTCTACTTATGGCCTCCTCCTCCCCTACAGCCATACCAAGCCTCACCAAAAAGGTAAAAAGCATAAGAGTGCAAACAAAACAAAGAAAATGCTGGCCGACAATTGCCATTCCAGAAATACCAATAGCACTAGCAAAGACCCAGAACTGTGATTTACATGTTCATCGCAGTGCTGTTACTAATGACAAAAAGGAAACAAACCGATTTTTAGATCGAAAAGTGCTGTATAAGGGCCCTAATTAGTTGTTCTCTTCTAAGATATTTTTATATTATTTTGTGGCACAGTACTTTAGGTAAGGTAATTCAAAATTATATTATCAGCCCGTCTTGGTCATGCCACAGGACGCCGGACCAATAGTTAACGCAAAATTATATTATCAGCCTATCACGCTCGTAACAGAAGGTAACTCAAAATTGTATTATCAGCCCGTCGCGCTCTTTCCACAGGGCGCCGGACCAAAAGCAAATGTAACTAATGTAATTAAAAATTACATTTTCAGGCCGGAACGCTCCTACCACAGGGCGCTGGACCAAAAGGTAACTCAAAATTATATTATCAGCCCGTCACGCACCTACTAAAGGGCGCCGGACCAAAAGATAACTCAAAATTTTATTATCGGCCCGTCGCGCTCTTTCAACAGGGTGCCGGACCAAAAGCAAATGTTATTAATGTAACTAAAAATCACATTTTCAGCCTGTCGTGCTCCTACCACAGGGCGCCAGACCAAACGGTAACTCAAACTTTTATTATCAGCCCGTCGCGCTCTTTCCACAGGGCACCGGACCAAAAGGTAACTCAAAATTATATTATCAGCTCGTTTGAGAATGGCATCTCAACTGCCAACAAAATACTGAACGCATTGCACAAATTGCTGCAACCTAAAGAGTAGAACTCAGGGGCATATTTAAAATGATTTAAATATACCCCCAAATTCTACTTATGGCCTCCTCCTCCCCTACAGCCATACCAAGCCTCACCAAAAAGGTAAAAAGCATAAGAGTGCAAACAAAACAAAGAAAATGCTGGCCGACAATTGCCATTCCAGAAATACCAATAGCACTAGCAAAGACCCCGAACTGTGATTTACATGTTCATCGCAGTGCTGTTACTAATGACAAAAAGGAAACAAATCGATTTTTAGATCGAAAAGTGCTGTATAAGGGCCCTAATTAGTTGTTCTCTTCTAAGATATTTTTATATTATTTTGTGGCACAGTACTTTAGGTAAGGTAATTCAAAATTATATTATCAGCCCGTCTTGGTCATGCCACAGGACGCCGGACCAATAGTTAACACAAAATTATATTATCAGCCTATCACGCTCCTAACAGAAGGTAACTCAAAATTGTATTATCAGCCCGTCGCGCTCTTTCCACAGGGCGCCGGACCAAAAGCAAAATGTAACTAATGTAACTAAAAATTACATTTTCAGGCCGTCACGCTCCTACCACAGGGCGCTGGACCAAAAGTTAACTCAAAATTATATTATCAGCCCATCGTGCACCTACTAAAGGGCGCCGGACCAAAAGATAACTCAAAATTTTATTATCAGCCCGTCGCGCTCTTTCCACAGGGCGCCGGACCAAAACCAAATGTAACTAATGTAATTAAAAATTACATTTTCAGGCCGTCACGCTCCTACCACAGGGCGCTGGACCAAAAGGTAACTCAAAATTATATTATCAGCCCGTCGCGCACCTACTAAAGGGCGCCGGACCAAAAGATAACTCAAAATTTTATTATCGGCCCGTCGCGCTCTTTCCACAGGGCGCCGGACCAAAAGCAAATGTTATTAATGTAACTAAAAATCACATTTTCAGCCTGTCGTGCTCCTACCACAGGGCGCCAGACCAAACGGTAACTCCAACTTTTATTATCAGCCCGTCGCGCTCTTTCCACAGGGCGCCGGACCAAAAGGTAACTCAAAATTATATTATCAGCTCGTTTGAGAATGGCATCTCAACTGCCAACAAAATACTGAACACATTGCACAAATTGCTGCAACCTAAAGAGTAGAACTCAGGGGCATATTTAAAATGATTTAAATATACCCCCAAATTCTACTTAGGGCCTCCTCCTCCCCTACAGCCATACCAAGCCTCACCAAAAAGGTAAAAAGCATAAGAGTGCAAACAAAACAAAGAAAATGCTGGCCGACAATTGCCATTCCAGAAATACCAATAGCACTAGCAAAGACCCCGAACGGTGATTTACATGTTCATCGCAGTGCTGTTACTAATGACAAAAAGGAAACAAATCGATTTTTAGATCGAAAAGTGCTGTATAAGGGCCCTAATTAGTTGTTCTCTTCTAAGATATTTTTATATTATTTTGTGGCACAGTACTTTAGGTAAGGTAATTCAAAATTATATTATCAGCCCGTCTTGGTCATGCCACAGGACGCCGGACCAATAGTTAACACAAAATTATATTATCAGCCTATCACGCTCCTAACAGAAGGTAACTCAAAATTGTATTATCAGCCCGTCGCGCTCTTTCCACAGGGCGCCGGACCAAAAGCAAAATGTAACTAATGTAACTAAAAATTACATTTTCAGGCCGTCACGCTCCTACCACAGGGCGCTGGACCAAAAGTTAACTCAAAATTATATTATCAGCCCATCGTGCACCTACTAAAGGGCGCCGGACCAAAAGATAACTCAAAATTTTATTATCAGCCCGTCGCGCTCTTTCCACAGGGCGCCGGACCAAAAGCAAATGTAACTAATGTAATTAAAAATTACATTTTCAGGCCGTCACGCTCCTACCACAGGGCGCTGGACCAAAAGGTAACTCAAAATTATATTATCAGCCCGTCGCGCACCTACTAAAGGGCGCCGGACCAAAAGATAACTCAAAATTTTATTATCGGCCCGTCGCGCTCTTTCCACAGGGCGCCGGACCAAAAGCAAATGTTATTAATGTAACTAAAAATCACATTTTCAGCCTGTCGTGCTCCTACCACAGGGCGCCAGACCAAACGGTAACTCCAACTTTTATTATCAGCCCGTCGCGCTCTTTCCACAGGGCGCCGGACCAAAAGGTAACTCAAAATTATATTATCAGCTCGTTTGAGAATGGCATCTCAACTGCCAACAAAATACTGAACACATTGCACAAATTGCTGCAACCTAAAGAGTAGAACTCAGGGGCATATTTAAAATGATTTAAATATACCCCCAAATTCTACTTAGGGCCTCCTCCTCCCCTACAGCCATACCAAGCCTCACCAAAAAGGTAAAAAGCATAAGAGTGCAAACAAAACAAAGAAAATGCTGGCCGACAATTGCCATTCCAGAAATACCAATAGCACTAGCAAAGACCCCGAACGGTGATTTACATGTTCATCGCAGTGCTGTTACTAATGACAAAAAGGAAACAAACCGATTTTTAGATCGAAAAGTGCTGTATAAGGGCCCTAATTAGTTGTTCTCTTCTAAGATATTTTTATATTATTTTGTGGCACAGTACTTTAGGTAAGGTAATTCAAAATTATATTATCAGCCCGTCTTGGTCATGCCACAGGACGCCGGACCAATAGTTAACGCAAAATTATATTATCAGCCTATCACGCTCCTAACAGAAGGTAACTCAAAATTGTATTATCAGCCCGTCGCGCTCTTTCCACAGGGCGCCGGACCAAAAGCAAAATGTAACTAATGTAACTAAAAATTACATTTTCAGGCCGTCACGCTCCTACCACAGGGCGCTGGACCAAAAGTTAACTCAAAATTATATTATCAGCCCGTCGTGCACCTACTAAAGGGCGCCGGACCAAAAGATAACTCAAAATTTTATTATCAGCCCGTCGCGCTCTTTCCACAGGGCGCCGGACCAAAAGCAAATGTAACTAGTGTAATTAAAAATTACATTTTCAGGCCGTCACGCTCATACCACAGGGCGCTGGACCAAAAGGTAACTCAAAATTATATTATCAGCCCGTCGCGCACCTACTAAAGGGCGCCGGACCAAAAGATAACTCAAAATTTTATTATCGGCCCGTCGCGCTCTTTCCACAGGGCGCCGGACCAAAAGCAAATGTTATTAATGTAACTAAAAATCACATTTTCAGCCTGTCGTGCTCCTACCACAGGGCGCCAGACCAAACGGTAACTCCAACTTTTATTATCAGCCCGTCGCGCTCTTTCCACAGGGCGCCGGACCAAAAGGTAACTCAAAATTATATTATCAGCTCGTTTGAGAATGGCATCTCAACTGCCAACAAAATACTGAACACATTGCACAAATTGCTGCAACCTAAAGAGTAGAACTCAGGGGCATATTTAAAATGATTTAAATATACCCCCAAATTCTACTTATGGCCTCCTCCTCCCCTACAGCCATACCAAGCCTCACCAAAAAGGTAAAGCATAAGAGTGCAAACAAAACAAAGAAAATGCTGGCCGACAATTGCCATTCCAGAAATACCAATAGCACTAGCAAAGACCCCGAACTGTGATTTACATGTTCATCGCAGTGCTGTTACTAATGACAAAAAGGAAACAAATCGATTTTTAGATCGAAAAGTGCTGTATAAGGGCCCTAATTAGTTGTTCTCTTCTAAGATATTTTTATATTATTTTGTGGCACAGTACTTTAGGTAAGGTAATTCAAAATTATATTATCAGCCCGTCTTGGTCATGCCACAGGACGCCGGACCAATAGTTAACACAAAATTATATTATCAGCCTATCACGCTCCTAACAGAAGGTAACTCAAAATTGTATTATCAGCCCGTCGCGCTCTTTCCACAGGGCGCCGGACCAAAAGCAAAATGTAACTAATGTAACTAAAAATTACATTTTCAGGCCGTCACGCTCCTACCACAGGGCGCTGGACCAAAAGGTAACTCAAAATTATATTATCAGCCCGTCACGCACCTACTAAAGGGCGCCGGACCAAAAGATAACTCAAAATTTTATTCTCAGCCCGTCGCGCTCTTTCCACAGGGCGCCGGACCAAAAGCAAATGTAACTAATGTAATTAAAAATTACATTTTCAGGCCGGCACGCTCCTACCACAGGGCGCTGGACCAAAAGGTAACTCAAAATTATATTATCAGCCCGTCGCGCACCTACTAAAGGGCGCCGGACCAAAAGATAACTCAAAATTTTATTATCGGCCCGTCGCGCTCTTTCCACAGGGCGCCGGACCAAAAGCAAATGTTATTAATGTAACTAAAAATCACATTTTCAGCCTGTCGTGCTCCTACCACAGGGCGCCAGACCAAACGGTAACTCCAACTTTTATTATCAGCCCGTCGCGCTCTTTCCACAGGGCGCCGGGCCAAAAGGTAACTCAAAATTATATTATCAGCTCGTTTGAGAATGGCATCTCAACTGCCAACAAAATACTGCACGCATTGCACAAATTGCTGCAACCTAAAGAGTAGAACTCAGGGGCATATTTAAAATGATTCAAATATCCCCAAATTCTACTTAGGGCCTCCTCCTCCCCTACAGCCATACCAAGCCTCACCAAAAAGGTAAAAAGCATAAGAGTGCAAACAAAACAAAGAAAATGCTGGCCGACAATTGCCATTCCAGAAATACCAATAGCACTAGCAAAGACCCAGAACTGTGATTTACATGTTCATCGCAGTGCTGTTACTAATGACAAAAAGGAAACAAACCGATTTTTAGATCGAAAAGTGCTGTATAAGGGCCCTAATTAGTTGTTCTCTTCTAAGATATTTTTATATTATTTTGTGGCACAGTACTTTAGGTAAGGTAATTCAAAATTATATTATCAGCCCGTCTTGGTCATGCCACAGGACGCCGGACCAATAGTTAACGCAAAATTATATTATCAGCCTATCACGCTCGTAACAGAAGGTAACTCAAAATTGTATTATCAGCCCGTCGCGCTCTTTCCACAGGGCGCCGGACCAAAAGCAAATGTAACTAATGTAATTAAAAATTACATTTTCAGGCCGGAACGCTCCTACCACAGGGCGCTGGACCAAAAGGTAACTCAAAATTATATTATCAGCCCGTCACGCACCTACTAAAGGGCGCCGGACCAAAAGATAACTCAAAATTTTATTATCGGCCCGTCGCGCTCTTTCAACAGGGCGCCGGACCAAAAGCAAATGTTATTAATGTAACTAAAAATCACATTTTCAGCCTGTCGTGCTCCTACCACAGGGCTCCAGACCAAACGGTAACTCCAACTTTTATCAGCCCGTCGCGCTCTTTCCACAGGGCGCCGGACCAAAAGGTAACTCAAAATTATATTATCAGCTCGTTTGAGAATGGCATCTCAACTGCCAACAAAATACTGAACGCATTGCACAAATTGCTGCAACCTAAAGAGTAGAACTCAGGGGCATATTTAAAATGATTTAAATATACCCCCAAATTCTACTTATGGCCTCCTCCTCCCCTACAGCCATACCAAGCCTCACCAAAAAGGTAAAAAGCATAAGAGTGCAAACAAAACAAAGAAAATGCTGGCCGACAATTGCCATTCCAGAAATACCAATAGCACTAGCAAAGACCCAGAACTGTGATTTACATGTTCATCGCAGTGCTGTTACTAATGACAAAAAGGAAACAAACCGATTTTTAGATCGAAAAGTGCTGTATAAGGGCCCTAATTAGTTGTTCTCTTCTAAGATATTTTTATATTATTTTGTGGCACAGTACTTTAGGTAAGGTAATTCAAAATTATATTATCAGCCCGTCTTGGTCATGCCACAGGACGCCGGACCAATAGTTAACGCAAAATTATATTATCAGCCTATCACGCTCGTAACAGAAGGTAACTCAAAATTGTATTATCAGCCCGTCGCGCTCTTTCCACAGGGCGCCGGACCAAAAGCAAATGTAACTAATGTAATTAAAAATTACATTTTCAGGCCGGAACGCTCCTACCACAGGGCGCTGGACCAAAAGGTAACTCAAAATTGTATTATCAGCCCGTCGCGCTCTTTCCACAGGGCGCCGGACCAAAAGCAAAATGTAACTAATGTAACTAAAAATTACATTTTCAGGCCGTCACGCTCCTACCACAGGGCGCTGGACCAAAAGGTAACTCAAAATTATATTATCAGCCCGTCACGCACCTACTAAAGGGCGCCGGACCAAAAGATAACTCAAAATTTTATTCTCAGCCCGTCGCGCTCTTTCCACAGGGCGCCGGACCAAAAGCAAATGTAACTAATGTAATTAAAAATTACATTTTCAGGCCGGCACGCTCCTACCACAGGGCGCTGGACCAAAAGGTAACTCAAAATTATATTATCAGCCCGTCGCGCACCTACTAAAGGGCGCCGGACCAAAAGATAACTCAAAATTTTATTATCGGCCCGTCGCGCTCTTTCCACAGGGCGCCGGACCAAAAGCAAATGTTATTAATGTAACTAAAAATCACATTTTCAGCCTGTCGTGCTCCTACCACAGGGCGCCAGACCAAACGGTAACTCCAACTTTTATTATCAGCCCGTCGCGCTCTTTCCACAGGGCGCCGGGCCAAAAGGTAACTCAAAATTATATTATCAGCTCGTTTGAGAATGGCATCTCAACTGCCAACAAAATACTGCACGCATTGCACAAATTGCTGCAACCTAAAGAGTAGAACTCAGGGGCATATTTAAAATGATTCAAATATCCCCAAATTCTACTTAGGGCCTCCTCCTCCCCTACAGCCATACCAAGCCTCACCAAAAAGGTAAAAAGCATAAGAGTGCAAACAAAACAAAGAAAATGCTGGCCGACAATTGCCATTCCAGAAATACCAATAGCACTAGCAAAGACCCAGAACTGTGATTTACATGTTCATCGCAGTGCTGTTACTAATGACAAAAAGGAAACAAACCGATTTTTAGATCGAAAAGTGCTGTATAAGGGCCCTAATTAGTTGTTCTCTTCTAAGATATTTTTATATTATTTTGTGGCACAGTACTTTAGGTAAGGTAATTCAAAATTATATTATCAGCCCGTCTTGGTCATGCCACAGGACGCCGGACCAATAGTTAACGCAAAATTATATTATCAGCCTATCACGCTCGTAACAGAAGGTAACTCAAAATTGTATTATCAGCCCGTCGCGCTCTTTCCACAGGGCGCCGGACCAAAAGCAAATGTAACTAATGTAATTAAAAATTACATTTTCAGGCCGGAACGCTCCTACCACAGGGCGCTGGACCAAAAGGTAACTCAAAATTATATTATCAGCCCGTCACGCACCTACTAAAGGGCGCCGGACCAAAAGATAACTCAAAATTTTATTATCGGCCCGTCGCGCTCTTTCAACAGGGCGCCGGACCAAAAGCAAATGTTATTAATGTAACTAAAAATCACATTTTCAGCCTGTCGTGCTCCTACCACAGGGCTCCAGACCAAACGGTAACTCCAACTTTTATCAGCCCGTCGCGCTCTTTCCACAGGGCGCCGGACCAAAAGGTAACTCAAAATTATATTATCAGCTCGTTTGAGAATGGCATCTCAACTGCCAACAAAATACTGAACGCATTGCACAAATTGCTGCAACCTAAAGAGTAGAACTCAGGGGCATATTTAAAATGATTTAAATATACCCCCAAATTCTACTTATGGCCTCCTCCTCCCCTACAGCCATACCAAGCCTCACCAAAAAGGTAAAAAGCATAAGAGTGCAAACAAAACAAAGAAAATGCTGGCCGACAATTGCCATTCCAGAAATACCAATAGCACTAGCAAAGACCCAGAACTGTGATTTACATGTTCATCGCAGTGCTGTTACTAATGACAAAAAGGAAACAAACCGATTTTTAGATCGAAAAGTGCTGTATAAGGGCCCTAATTAGTTGTTCTCTTCTAAGATATTTTTATATTATTTTGTGGCACAGTACTTTAGGTAAGGTAATTCAAAATTATATTATCAGCCCGTCTTGGTCATGCCACAGGACGCCGGACCAATAGTTAACGCAAAATTATATTATCAGCCTATCACGCTCGTAACAGAAGGTAACTCAAAATTGTATTATCAGCCCGTCGCGCTCTTTCCACAGGGCGCCGGACCAAAAGCAAATGTAACTAATGTAATTAAAAATTACATTTTCAGGCCGGAACGCTCCTACCACAGGGCGCTGGACCAAAAGGTAACTCAAAATTATATTATCAGCCCGTCACGCACCTACTAAAGGGCGCCGGACCAAAAGATAACTCAAAATTTTATTATCGGCCCGTCGCGCTCTTTCAACAGGGTGCCGGACCAAAAGCAAATGTTATTAATGTAACTAAAAATCACATTTTCAGCCTGTCGTGCTCCTACCACAGGGCGCCAGACCAAACGGTAACTCCAACTTTTATTATCAGCCCGTCGCGCTCTTTCCACAGGGCGCCGGACCAAAAGGTAACTCAAAATTATATTATCAGCTCGTTTGAGAATGGCATCTCAACTGCCAACAAAATACTGAACGCATTGCACAAATTGCTGCAACCTAAAGAGTAGAACTCAGGGGCATATTTAAAATGATTTAAATATACCCCCAAATTCTACTTATGGCCTCCTCCTCCCCTACAGCCATACCAAGCCTCACCAAAAAGGTAAAAAGCATAAGAGTGCAAACAAAACAAAGAAAATGCTGGCCGACAATTGCCATTCCAGAAATACCAATAGCACTAGCAAAGACCCCGAACTGTGATTTACATGTTCATCGCAGTGCTGTTACTAATGACAAAAAGGAAACAAATCGATTTTTAGATCGAAAAGTGCTGTATAAGGGCCCTAATTAGTTGTTCTCTTCTAAGATATTTTTATATTATTTTGTGGCACAGTACTTTAGGTAAGGTAATTCAAAATTATATTATCAGCCCGTCTTGGTCATGCCACAGGACGCCGGACCAATAGTTAACACAAAATTATATTATCAGCCTATCACGCTCCTAACAGAAGGTAACTCAAAATTGTATTATCAGCCCGTCGCGCTCTTTCCACAGGGCGCCGGACCAAAAGCAAAATGTAACTAATGTAACTAAAAATTACATTTTCAGGCCGTCACGCTCCTACCACAGGGCGCTGGACCAAAAGTTAACTCAAAATTATATTATCAGCCCATCGTGCACCTACTAAAGGGCGCCGGACCAAAAGATAACTCAAAATTTTATTATCAGCCCGTCGCGCTCTTTCCACAGGGCGCCGGACCAAAACCAAATGTAACTAATGTAATTAAAAATTACATTTTCAGGCCGTCACGCTCCTACCACAGGGCGCTGGACCAAAAGGTAACTCAAAATTATATTATCAGCCCGTCGCGCACCTACTAAAGGGCGCCGGACCAAAAGATAACTCAAAATTTTATTATCGGCCCGTCGCGCTCTTTCCACAGGGCGCCGGACCAAAAGCAAATGTTATTAATGTAACTAAAAATCACATTTTCAGCCTGTCGTGCTCCTACCACAGGGCGCCAGACCAAACGGTAACTCCAACTTTTATTATCAGCCCGTCGCGCTCTTTCCACAGGGCGCCGGACCAAAAGGTAACTCAAAATTATATTATCAGCTCGTTTGAGAATGGCATCTCAACTGCCAACAAAATACTGAACGCATTGCACAAATTGCTGCAACCTAAAGAGTAGAACTCAGGGGCATATTTAAAATGATTTAAATATACCCCCAAATTCTACTTATGGCCTCCTCCTCCCCTACAGCCATACCAAGCCTCACCAAAAAGGTAAAAAGCATAAGAGTGCAAACAAAACAAAGAAAATGCTGGCCGACAATTGCCATTCCAGAAATACCAATAGCACTAGCAAAGACCCAGAACTGTGATTTACATGTTCATCGCAGTGCTGTTACTAATGACAAAAAGGAAACAAACCGATTTTTAGATCGAAAAGTGCTGTATAAGGGCCCTAATTAGTTGTTCTCTTCTAAGATATTTTTATATTATTTTGTGGCACAGTACTTTAGGTAAGGTAATTCAAAATTATATTATCAGCCCGTCTTGGTCATGCCACAGGACGCCGGACCAATAGTTAACGCAAAATTATATTATCAGCCTATCACGCTCGTAACAGAAGGTAACTCAAAATTGTATTATCAGCCCGTCGCGCTCTTTCCACAGGGCGCCGGACCAAAAGCAAATGTAACTAATGTAATTAAAAATTACATTTTCAGGCCGAAACGCTCCTACCACAGGGCGCTGGACCAAAAGGTAACTCAAAATTATATTATCAGCCCGTCACGCACCTACTAAAGGGCGCCGGACCAAAAGATAACTCAAAATTTTATTATCGGCCCGTCGCGCTCTTTCAACAGGGCGCCGGACCAAAAGCAAATGTTATTAATGTAACTAAAAATCACATTTTCAGCCTGTCGTGCTCCTACCACAGGGCGCCAGACCAAACGGTAACTCCAACTTTTATTATCAGCCCGTCGCGCTCTTTCCACAGGGCGCCGGACCAAAAGGTAATTCAAAATTATATTATCAGCTCGTTTGAGAATGGCATCTCAACTGCCAACAAAATACTGAACGCATTGCACAAATTGCTGCAACCTAAAGAGTAGAACTCAGGGGCATATTTAAAATGATTTAAATATACCCCCAAATTCTACTTATGGCCTCCTCCTCCCCTACAGCCATACCAAGCCTCACCAAAAAGGTAAAAAGCATAAGAGTGCAAACAAAACAAAGAAAATGCTGGCCGACAATTGCCATTCCAGAAATACCAATAGCACTAGCAAAGACCCAGAACTGTGATTTACATGTTCATCGCAGTGCTGTTACTAATGACAAAAAGGAAACAAATCGATTTTTAGATCGAAAAGTGCTGTATAAGGGCCCTAATTAGTTGTTCTCTTCTAAGATATTTTTATATTATTTTGTGGCACAGTACTTTAGGTAAGGTAATTCAAAATTATATTATCAGCCCGTCTTGGTCATGCCACAGGACGCCGGACCAATAGTTAACACAAAATTATATTATCAGCCTATCACGCTCCTAACAGAAGGTAACTCAAAATTGTATTATCAGCCCGTCGCGCTCTTTCCACAGGGCGCCGGACCAAAAGCAAAATGTAACTAATGTAACTAAAAATTACATTTTCAGGCCGTCACGCTCCTACCACAGGGCGCTGGACCAAAAGTTAACTCAAAATTATATTATCAGCCCGTCGTGCACCTACTAAAGGGCGCCGGACCAAAAGATAACTCAAAATTTTATTATCAGCCCGTCGCGCTCTTTCCACAGGGCGCCGGACCAAAACCAAATGTAACTAATGTAATTAAAAATTACATTTTCAGGCCGTCACGCTCCTACCACAGGGCGCTGGACCAAAAGGTAACTCAAAATTATATTATCAGCCCGTCGCGCACCTAATAAAGGGCGCCCGGACCAAAAGATAACTCAAAATTTTATTATCGGCCCGTCGCGCTCTTTCCACAGGGCGCCGGACCAAAAGCAAATGTTATTAATGTAACTAAAAATCACATTTTCAGCCTGTCGTGCTCCTACCACAGGGCGCCAGACCAAACGGTAACTCCAACTTTTATTATCAGCCCGTCGCGCTCTTTCCACAGGGCGCCGGACCAAAAGGTAACTCAAAATTATACTATCAGCTCGTTTGAGAATGGCATCTCAACTGCCAACAAAATACTGAACGCATTGCACAAATTGCTGCAACCTAAAGAGTAGAACTCAGGGGCATATTTAAAATGATTTAAATATACCCCCAAATTCTACTTATGGCCTCCTCCTCCCCTACAGCCATACCAAGCCTCACCAAAAAGGTAAAAAGCATAAGAGTGCAAACAAAACAAAGAAAATGCTGGCCGACAATTGCCATTCCAGAAATACCAATAGCACTAGCAAAGACCCCGAACGGTGATTTACATGTTCATCGCAGTGCTGTTACTAATGACAAAAAGGAAACAAATCGATTTTTAGATCGAAAAGTGCTGTATAAGGGCCCTAATTAGTTGTTCTCTTCTAAGATATTTTTATATTATTTTGTGGCACAGTACTTTAGGTAAGGTAATTCAAAATTATATTATCAGCCCGTCTTGGTCATGCCACAGGACGCCGGACCAATAGTTAACACAAAATTATATTATCAGCCTATCACGCTCCTAACAGAAGGTAACTCAAAATTGTATTATCAGCCCGTCACGCTCTTTCCACAGGGCGCCGGACCAAAAGCAAATGTAACTAATATAACTAAAAATTAACTTTTCAGGACGTCACGCTCCTGCCACAGGGCGCTGGACCAAAAGTTAACTCAAAATTATATTATCAGCCCGTCGTGCACCTACTAAAGGGCGCCGGACCAAAAGATAACTCAAAATTTTATTCTCAGCCCGTCGCGCTCTTTCCACAGGGCGCCGGACCAAAAGCAAATGTAACTAATGTAATTAAAAATTACATTTTCAGGCCGTCACGCTCCTACCACAGGGCGCTGGACCAAAAGGTAACTCAAAATTATATTATCAGCCCGTCGCACACCTACTAAAGGGCGCCGGACCAAAAGATAACTCAAAATTTTATTATCGGCCCGTCGCGCTCTTTCCACAGGGCGCCGGACCAAAAGCAAATGTTATTAATGTAACTAAAAATCACATTTTCAGCCTGTCGTGCTCCTACCACAGGGCGCCAGACCAAACGGTAACTCCAACTTTTATTATCAGCCCGTCGCGCTCTTTCCACAGGGCGCCGGGCCAAAAGGTAACTCAAAATTATATTATCAGCTCGTTTGAGAATGGCATCTCAACTGCCAACAAAATACTGCACGCATTGCACAAATTGCTGCAACCTAAAGAGTAGAACTCAGGGGCATATTTAAAATGATTTAAATATCCCCAAATTCTACTTAGGGCCTCCTCCTCCCCTACAGCCATACCAAGCCTCACCAAAAAGGTAAAAAGCATAAGAGTGCAAACAAAACAAAGAAAATGCTGGCCGACAATTGCCATTCCAGAAATACCAATAGCACTAGCAAAGACCCAGAACTGTGATTTACATGTTCATCGCAGTGCTGTTACTAATGACAAAAAGGAAACAAACCGATTTTTAGATCGAAAAGTGCTGTATAAGGGCCCTAATTAGTTGTTCTCTTCTAAGATATTTTTATATTATTTTGTGGCACAGTACTTTAGGTAAGGTAATTCAAAATTATATTATCAGCCCGTCTTGGTCATGCCACAGGACGCCGGACCAATAGTTAACGCAAAATTATATTATCAGCCTATCACGCTCGTAACAGAAGGTAACTCAAAATTGTATTATCAGCCCGTCGCGCTCTTTCCACAGGGCGCCGGACCAAAAGCAAATGTAACTAATGTAATTAAAAATTACATTTTCAGGCCGGAACGCTCCTACCACAGGGCGCTGGACCAAAAGGTAACTCAAAATTATATTATCAGCCCGTCACGCACCTACTAAAGGGCGCCGGACCAAAAGATAACTCAAAATTTTATTATCGGCCCGTCGCGCTCTTTCAACAGGGCGCCGGACCAAAAGCAAATGTTATTAATGTAACTAAAAATCACATTTTCAGCCTGTCGTGCTCCTACCACAGGGCTCCAGACCAAACGGTAACTCCAACTTTTATCAGCCCGTCGCGCTCTTTCCACAGGGCGCCGGACCAAAAGGTAACTCAAAATTATATTATCAGCTCGTTTGAGAATGGCATCTCAACTGCCAACAAAATACTGAACGCATTGCACAAATTGCTGCAACCTAAAGAGTAGAACTCAGGGGCATATTTAAAATGATTTAAATATACCCCCAAATTCTACTTATGGCCTCCTCCTCCCCTACAGCCATACCAAGCCTCACCAAAAAGGTAAAAAGCATAAGAGTGCAAACAAAACAAAGAAAATGCTGGCCGACAATTGCCATTCCAGAAATACCAATAGCACTAGCAAAGACCCAGAACTGTGATTTACATGTTCATCGCAGTGCTGTTACTAATGACAAAAAGGAAACAAACCGATTTTTAGATCGAAAAGTGCTGTATAAGGGCCCTAATTAGTTGTTCTCTTCTAAGATATTTTTATATTATTTTGTGGCACAGTACTTTAGGTAAGGTAATTCAAAATTATATTATCAGCCCGTCTTGGTCATGCCACAGGACGCCGGACCAATAGTTAACGCAAAATTATATTATCAGCCTATCACGCTCGTAACAGAAGGTAACTCAAAATTGTATTATCAGCCCGTCGCGCTCTTTCCACAGGGCGCCGGACCAAAAGCAAATGTAACTAATGTAATTAAAAATTACATTTTCAGGCCGGAACGCTCCTACCACAGGGCGCTGGACCAAAAGGTAACTCAAAATTATATTATCAGCCCGTCACGCACCTACTAAAGGGCGCCGGACCAAAAGATAACTCAAAATTTTATTATCGGCCCGTCGCGCTCTTTCAACAGGGTGCCGGACCAAAAGCAAATGTTATTAATGTAACTAAAAATCACATTTTCAGCCTGTCGTGCTCCTACCACAGGGCGCCAGACCAAACGGTAACTCCAACTTTTATTATCAGCCCGTCGCGCTCTTTCCACAGGGCGCCGGACCAAAAGGTAACTCAAAATTATATTATCAGCTCGTTTGAGAATGGCATCTCAACTGCCAACAAAATACTGAACGCATTGCACAAATTGCTGCAACCTAAAGAGTAGAACTCAGGGGCATATTTAAAATGATTTAAATATACCCCCAAATTCTACTTATGGCCTCCTCCTCCCCTACAGCCATACCAAGCCTCACCAAAAAGGTAAAAAGCATAAGAGTGCAAACAAAACAAAGAAAATGCTGGCCGACAATTGCCATTCCAGAAATACCAATAGCACTAGCAAAGACCCCGAACTGTGATTTACATGTTCATCGCAGTGCTGTTACTAATGACAAAAAGGAAACAAATCGATTTTTAGATCGAAAAGTGCTGTATAAGGGCCCTAATTAGTTGTTCTCTTCTAAGATATTTTTATATTATTTTGTGGCACAGTACTTTAGGTAAGGTAATTCAAAATTATATTATCAGCCCGTCTTGGTCATGCCACAGGACGCCGGACCAATAGTTAACACAAAATTATATTATCAGCCTATCACGCTCCTAACAGAAGGTAACTCAAAATTGTATTATCAGCCCGTCGCGCTCTTTCCACAGGGCGCCGGACCAAAAGCAAAATGTAACTAATGTAACTAAAAATTACATTTTCAGGCCGTCACGCTCCTACCACAGGGCGCTGGACCAAAAGTTAACTCAAAATTATATTATCAGCCCATCGTGCACCTACTAAAGGGCGCCGGACCAAAAGATAACTCAAAATTTTATTATCAGCCCGTCGCGCTCTTTCCACAGGGCGCCGGACCAAAACCAAATGTAACTAATGTAATTAAAAATTACATTTTCAGGCCGTCACGCTCCTACCACAGGGCGCTGGACCAAAAGGTAACTCAAAATTATATTATCAGCCCGTCGCGCACCTACTAAAGGGCGCCGGACCAAAAGATAACTCAAAATTTTATTATCGGCCCGTCGCGCTCTTTCCACAGGGCGCCGGACCAAAAGCAAATGTTATTAATGTAACTAAAAATCACATTTTCAGCCTGTCGTGCTCCTACCACAGGGCGCCAGACCAAACGGTAACTCCAACTTTTATTATCAGCCCGTCGCGCTCTTTCCACAGGGCGCCGGACCAAAAGGTAACTCAAAATTATATTATCAGCTCGTTTGAGAATGGCATCTCAACTGCCAACAAAATACTGAACGCATTGCACAAATTGCTGCAACCTAAAGAGTAGAACTCAGGGGCATATTTAAAATGATTTAAATATACCCCCAAATTCTACTTATGGCCTCCTCCTCCCCTACAGCCATACCAAGCCTCACCAAAAAGGTAAAAAGCATAAGAGTGCAAACAAAACAAAGAAAATGCTGGCCGACAATTGCCATTCCAGAAATACCAATAGCACTAGCAAAGACCCAGAACTGTGATTTACATGTTCATCGCAGTGCTGTTACTAATGACAAAAAGGAAACAAACCGATTTTTAGATCGAAAAGTGCTGTATAAGGGCCCTAATTAGTTGTTCTCTTCTAAGATATTTTTATATTATTTTGTGGCACAGTACTTTAGGTAAGGTAATTCAAAATTATATTATCAGCCCGTCTTGGTCATGCCACAGGACGCCGGACCAATAGTTAACGCAAAATTATATTATCAGCCTATCACGCTCGTAACAGAAGGTAACTCAAAATTGTATTATCAGCCCGTCGCGCTCTTTCCACAGGGCGCCGGACCAAAAGCAAATGTAACTAATGTAATTAAAAATTACATTTTCAGGCCGAAACGCTCCTACCACAGGGCGCTGGACCAAAAGGTAACTCAAAATTATATTATCAGCCCGTCACGCACCTACTAAAGGGCGCCGGACCAAAAGATAACTCAAAATTTTATTATCGGCCCGTCGCGCTCTTTCAACAGGGCGCCGGACCAAAAGCAAATGTTATTAATGTAACTAAAAATCACATTTTCAGCCTGTCGTGCTCCTACCACAGGGCGCCAGACCAAACGGTAACTCCAACTTTTATTATCAGCCCGTCGCGCTCTTTCCACAGGGCGCCGGACCAAAAGGTAATTCAAAATTATATTATCAGCTCGTTTGAGAATGGCATCTCAACTGCCAACAAAATACTGAACGCATTGCACAAATTGCTGCAACCTAAAGAGTAGAACTCAGGGGCATATTTAAAATGATTTAAATATACCCCCAAATTCTACTTATGGCCTCCTCCTCCCCTACAGCCATACCAAGCCTCACCAAAAAGGTAAAAAGCATAAGAGTGCAAACAAAACAAAGAAAATGCTGGCCGACAATTGCCATTCCAGAAATACCAATAGCACTAGCAAAGACCCAGAACTGTGATTTACATGTTCATCGCAGTGCTGTTACTAATGACAAAAAGGAAACAAATCGATTTTTAGATCGAAAAGTGCTGTATAAGGGCCCTAATTAGTTGTTCTCTTCTAAGATATTTTTATATTATTTTGTGGCACAGTACTTTAGGTAAGGTAATTCAAAATTATATTATCAGCCCGTCTTGGTCATGCCACAGGACGCCGGACCAATAGTTAACACAAAATTATATTATCAGCCTATCACGCTCCTAACAGAAGGTAACTCAAAATTGTATTATCAGCCCGTCGCGCTCTTTCCACAGGGCGCCGGACCAAAAGCAAAATGTAACTAATGTAACTAAAAATTACATTTTCAGGCCGTCACGCTCCTACCACAGGGCGCTGGACCAAAAGTTAACTCAAAATTATATTATCAGCCCGTCGTGCACCTACTAAAGGGCGCCGGACCAAAAGATAACTCAAAATTTTATTATCAGCCCGTCGCGCTCTTTCCACAGGGCGCCGGACCAAAACCAAATGTAACTAATGTAATTAAAAATTACATTTTCAGGCCGTCACGCTCCTACCACAGGGCGCTGGACCAAAAGGTAACTCAAAATTATATTATCAGCCCGTCGCGCACCTAATAAAGGGCGCCCGGACCAAAAGATAACTCAAAATTTTATTATCGGCCCGTCGCGCTCTTTCCACAGGGCGCCGGACCAAAAGCAAATGTTATTAATGTAACTAAAAATCACATTTTCAGCCTGTCGTGCTCCTACCACAGGGCGCCAGACCAAACGGTAACTCCAACTTTTATTATCAGCCCGTCGCGCTCTTTCCACAGGGCGCCGGACCAAAAGGTAACTCAAAATTATACTATCAGCTCGTTTGAGAATGGCATCTCAACTGCCAACAAAATACTGAACGCATTGCACAAATTGCTGCAACCTAAAGAGTAGAACTCAGGGGCATATTTAAAATGATTTAAATATACCCCCAAATTCTACTTATGGCCTCCTCCTCCCCTACAGCCATACCAAGCCTCACCAAAAAGGTAAAAAGCATAAGAGTGCAAACAAAACAAAGAAAATGCTGGCCGACAATTGCCATTCCAGAAATACCAATAGCACTAGCAAAGACCCCGAACGGTGATTTACATGTTCATCGCAGTGCTGTTACTAATGACAAAAAGGAAACAAATCGATTTTTAGATCGAAAAGTGCTGTATAAGGGCCCTAATTAGTTGTTCTCTTCTAAGATATTTTTATATTATTTTGTGGCACAGTACTTTAGGTAAGGTAATTCAAAATTATATTATCAGCCCGTCTTGGTCATGCCACAGGACGCCGGACCAATAGTTAACACAAAATTATATTATCAGCCTATCACGCTCCTAACAGAAGGTAACTCAAAATTGTATTATCAGCCCGTCACGCTCTTTCCACAGGGCGCCGGACCAAAAGCAAATGTAACTAATATAACTAAAAATTAACTTTTCAGGACGTCACGCTCCTGCCACAGGGCGCTGGACCAAAAGTTAACTCAAAATTATATTATCAGCCCGTCGTGCACCTACTAAAGGGCGCCGGACCAAAAGATAACTCAAAATTTTATTCTCAGCCCGTCGCGCTCTTTCCACAGGGCGCCGGACCAAAAGCAAATGTAACTAATGTAATTAAAAATTACATTTTCAGGCCGTCACGCTCCTACCACAGGGCGCTGGACCAAAAGGTAACTCAAAATTATATTATCAGCCCGTCGCACACCTACTAAAGGGCGCCGGACCAAAAGATAACTCAAAATTTTATTATCGGCCCGTCGCGCTCTTTCCACAGGGCGCCGGACCAAAAGCAAATGTTATTAATGTAACTAAAAATCACATTTTCAGCCTGTCGTGCTCCTACCACAGGGCGCCAGACCAAACGGTAACTCCAACTTTTATTATCAGCCCGTCGCGCTCTTTCCACAGGGCGCCGGGCCAAAAGGTAACTCAAAATTATATTATCAGCTCGTTTGAGAATGGCATCTCAACTGCCAACAAAATACTGCACGCATTGCACAAATTGCTGCAACCTAAAGAGTAGAACTCAGGGGCATATTTAAAATGATTTAAATATCCCCAAATTCTACTTAGGGCCTCCTCCTCCCCTACAGCCATACCAAGCCTCACCAAAAAGGTAAAAAGCATAAGAGTGCAAACAAAACAAAGAAAATGCTGGCCGACAATTGCCATTCCAGAAATACCAATAGCACTAGCAAAGACCCAGAACTGTGATTTACATGTTCATCGCAGTGCTGTTACTAATGACAAAAAGGAAACAAACCGATTTTTAGATCGAAAAGTGCTGTATAAGGGCCCTAATTAGTTGTTCTCTTCTAAGATATTTTTATATTATTTTGTGGCACAGTACTTTAGGTAAGGTAATTCAAAATTATATTATCAGCCCGTCTTGGTCATGCCACAGGACGCCGGACCAATAGTTAACGCAAAATTATATTATCAGCCTATCACGCTCGTAACAGAAGGTAACTCAAAATTGTATTATCAGCCCGTCGCGCTCTTTCCACAGGGCGCCGGACCAAAAGCAAAATGTAACTAATGTAACTAAAAATTACATTTTCAGGCCGTCACGCTCCTACCACAGGGCGCTGGACCAAAAGTTAACTCAAAATTATATTATCAGCCCGTCGTGCACCTACTAAAGGGCGCCGGACCAAAAGATAACTCAAAATTTTATTATCAGCCCGTCGCGCTCTTTCCACAGGGCGCCGGACCAAAAGCAAATGTAACTAGTGTAATTAAAAATTACATTTTCAGGCCGTCACGCTCATACCACAGGGCGCTGGACCAAAAGGTAACTCAAAATTATATTATCAGCCCGTCGCGCACCTACTAAAGGGCGCCGGACCAAAAGATAACTCAAAATTTTATTATCGGCCCGTCGCGCTCTTTCCACAGGGCGCCGGACCAAAAGCAAATGTTATTAATGTAACTAAAAATCAAATTTTCAGCCTGTCGTGCTCCTACCACAGGGCGCCAGACCAAACGGTAACTCCAACTTTTATTATCAGCCCGTCGCGCTCTTTCCACAGGGCGCCGGACCAAAAGATAACTCAAAATTATATTATCAGCTCGTTTGAGAATGGCATCTCAACTGCCAACAAAATACTGAACACATTGCACAAATTGCTGCAACCTAAAGAGTAGAACTCAGGGGCATATTTAAAATGATTTAAATATACCCCCAAATTCTACTTATGGCCTCCTCCTCCCCTACAGCCATACCAAGCCTCACCAAAAAGGTAAAGCATAAGAGTGCAAACAAAACAAAGAAAATGCTGGCCGACAATTGCCATTCCAGAAATACCAATAGCACTAGCAAAGACCCCGAACTGTTATTTACATGTTCATCGCAGTGCTGTTACTAATGACAAAAAGGAAACAAATCGATTTTTAGATCGAAAAGTGCTGTATAAGGGCCCTAATTAGTTGTTCTCTTCTAAGATATTTTTATATTATTTTGTGGCACAGTACTTTAGGTAAGGTAATTCAAAATTATATTATCAGCCCGTCTTGGTCATGCCACAGGACGCCGGACCAATAGTTAACACAAAATTATATTATCAGCCTATCACGCTCCTAACAGAAGGTAACTCAAAATTGTATTATCAGCCCGTCGCGCTCTTTCCACAGGGCGCCGGACCAAAAGCAAAATGTAACTAATGTAACTAAAAATTACATTTTCAGGCCGTCACGCTCCTACCACAGGGCGCTGGACCAAAAGTTAACTCAAAATTTTATTATCAGCCCGTCGCGCTCTTTCCACAGGGCGCCGGACCAAAACCAAATGTAACTAATGTAATTAAAAATTACATTTTCAGGCCGTCACGCTCCTACCACAGGGCGCTGGACCAAAAGGTAACTCAAAATTATATTATCAGCCCGTCGCGCACCTACTAAAGGGCGCCGGACCAAAAGATAACTCAAAATTTTATTATCGGCCCGTCGCGCTCTTTCCACAGGGCGCCGGACCAAAAGCAAATGTTATTAATGTAACTAAAAATCACATTTTCAGCCTGTCGTGCTCCTACCACAGGGCGCCAGACCAAACGGTAACTCCAACTTTTATTATCAGCCCGTCGCGCTCTTTCCACAGGGCGCCGGACCAAAAGGTAACTCAAAATTATATTATCAGCTCGTTTGAGAATGGCATCTCAACTGCCAACAAAATACTGAACGCATTGCACAAATTGCTGCAACCTAAAGAGTAGAACTCAGGGGCATATTTAAAATGATTTAAATATACCCCCAAATTCTACTTATGGCCTCCTCCTCCCCTACAGCCATACCAAGCCTCACCAAAAAGGTAAAAAGCATAAGAGTGCAAACAAAACAAAGAAAATGCTGGCCGACAATTGCCAAACCAGAAATACCAATAGCACTAGCAAAGACCCCGAACGGTGATTTGCATGTTCATCGCAGTGCTGTTACTAATGACAAAAAGGAAACAAATCGATTTTTAGATCGAAAAGTGCTGTATAAGGGCCCTAATTAGTTGTTCTCTTCTAAGATATTTTTATATTATTTTGTGGCACAGTACTTTAGGTAAGGTAATTCAAAATTATATTATCAGCCCGTCTTGGTCATGCCACAGGACGCCGGACCAATAGTTAACACAAAATTATATTATCAGCCTATCACGCTCCTAACAGAAGGTAACTCAAAATTGTATTATCAGCCCGTCGCGCTCTTTCCACAGGGCGCCGGACCAAAAGCAAATGTAACTAATGTAACTAAAAATTAACTTTTCAGGACGTCACGCTCCTGCCACAGGGCGCTGGACCAAAAGTTAACTCAAAATTATATTATCAGCCCGTCGTGCACCTACTAAAGGGCGCCGGACCAAAAGATAACTCAAAATTTTATTCTCAGCCCGTCGCGCTCTTTCCACAGGGCGCCGGACCAAAAGCAAATGTAACTAATGTAATTAAAAATTACATTTTCAGGCCGTCACGCTCCTACCACAGGGCGCTGGACCAAAAGGTAACTCAAAATTATATTATCAGCCCGTCGCGCACCTACTAAAGGGCGCCGGACCAAAAGATAACTCAAAATTTTATTATCGGCCCGTCGCGCTCTTTCCACAGGCCGCCGGACCAAAAGGTAACTCAAAATTATATTATCAGCTCGTTTGAGAATGGCATCTCAACTGCCAACAAAATACTGCACGCATTGCACAAATTGCTGCAACCTAAAGAATAGAACTCAGGGGCATATTTAAAATGATTTAAATATACCCCCAAATTCTACTTATGGCCTCCTCCTCCCCTACAGCCATACCAAGCCTCACCAAAAAGGTAAAAAGCATAAGAGTGCAAACAAAACAAAGAAAATGCTGGCCGACAATTGCCATTCCAGAAATACCAATAGCACTATTAAAGACCCAGAACTGTGATTTACATGTTCATCGCAGTGCTGTTACTAATGACAAAAAGGAAACAAATTGATTTTTAGATCGAAAAGTGCTGTATAAGGGCCCTAATTAGTTGTTCTCTTCTAAGATATTTTTATATTATTTTGTGGCACAGTACTTTAGGTAAGGTAATTCAAAATTATATTATCAGCCCGTCTTGGTCATGCCACAGGACGCCGGACCAATAGTTAACGCAAAATTATATTATCAGCCTATCACGCTCGTAACAGAAGGTAACTCAAAATTGTATTATCAGCCCGTCGCGCTCTTTCCACAGGGCGCCGGACCAAAAGCAAATGTAACTAATGTAATTAAAAATTACATTTTCAGGCCGAAACGCTCCTACCACAGGGCGCTGGACCAAAAGGTAACTCAAAATTATATTATCAGCCCGTCACGCACCTACTAAAGGGCGCCGGACCAAAAGATAACTCAAAATTTTATTATCGGCCCGTCGCGCTCTTTCAACAGGGCGCCGGACCAAAAGCAAATGTTATTAATGTAACTAAAAATCACATTTTCAGCCTGTCGTGCTCCTACCACAGGGCGCCAGACCAAACGGTAACTCCAACTTTTATTATCAGCCCGTCGCGCTCTTTCCACAGGGCGCCGGACCAAAAGGTAACTCAAAATTATATTATCAGCTCGTTTGAGAATGGCATCTCAACTGCCAACAAAATACTGAACGCATTGCACAAATTGCTGCAACCTAAAGAGTAGAAGTCAGGGGCATATTTAAAATGATTTAAATATACCCCCAAATTCTACTTAGGGCCTCCTCCTCCCCTACAGCCATACCAAGCCTCACCAAAAAGGTAAAAAGAGTGCAAACAAAACAAAGAAAATGCTGGCCGACAATTGCCATTCCAGAAATACCAATAGCACTAGCAAAGACCCAGAACTGTGATTTACATGTTCATCGCAGTGCTGTTACTAATGACAAAAAGGAAACAAACCGATTTTTAGATCGAAAAGTGCTGTATAAGGGCCCTAATTAGTTGTTCTCTTCTAAGATATTTTTATATTATTTTGTGGCACAGTACTTTAGGTAAGGTAATTCAAAATTATATTATCAGCCCGTCTTGGTCATGCCACAGGACGCCGGACCAATAGTTAACACAAAATTATATTATCAGCCTATCACGCTCCTAACAGAAGGTAACTCAAAATTGTATTATCAGCCCGTCGCGCTCTTTCCACAGGGCGCCGGACCAAAAGCAAAATGTAACTAATGTAACTAAAAATTACATTTTCAGGCCGTCACGCTCCTACCACAGGGCGCTGGACCAAAAGTTAACTCAAAATTATATTATCAGCCCGTCGTGCACCTACTAAAGGGCGCCGGACCAAAAGATAACTCAAAATTTTATTATCAGCCCGTCGCGCTCTTTCCACAGGGCGCCGGACCAAAACCAAATGTAACTAATGTAATTAAAAATTACATTTTCAGGCCGTCACGCTCCTACCACAGGGCGCTGGACCAAAAGGTAACTCAAAATTATATTATCAGCCCGTCGCGCACCTACTAAAGGGCGCCGGACCAAAAGATAACTCAAAATTTTATTATCGGCCCGTCGCGCTCTTTCCACAGGGCGCCGGACCAAAAGCAAATGTTATTAATGTAACTAAAAATCACATTTTTAGCCTGTCGTGCTCCTACCACAGGGCGCCAGACCAAACGGTAACTCCAACTTTTATTATCAGCCCGTCGCGCTCTTTCCACAGGGCGCCGGACCAAAAGGTAACTCAAAATTATATTATCAGCTCGTTTGAGAATGGCATCTCAACTGCCAACAAAATACTGAACACATTGCACAAATTGCTGCAACCTAAAGAGTAGAACTCAGGGGCATATTTAAAATGATTTAAATATACCCCCAAATTCTACTTATGGCCTCCTCCTCCCCTACAGCCATACCAAGCCTCACCAAAAAGGTAAAGCATAAGAGTGCAAACAAAACAAAGAAAATGCTGGCCGACAATTGCCATTCCAGAAATACCAATAGCACTAGCAAAGACCCCGAACTGTGATTTACATGTTCATCGCAGTGCTGTTACTAATGACAAAAAGGAAACAAATCGATTTTTAGATCGAAAAGTGCTGTATAAGGGCCCTAATTAGTTGTTCTCTTCTAAGATAGTTTTATATTATTTTGTGGCACAGTACTTTAGGTAAGGTAATTCAAAATTATATTATCAGCCCGTCTTGGTCATGCCACAGGACGCCGGACCAATAGTTAACACAAAATTATATTATCAGCCTATCACGCTCCTAACAGAAGGTAACTCAAAATTGTATTATCAGCCCGTCGCGCTCTTTCCACAGGGCGCCGGACCAAAAGCAAAATGTAACTAATGTGACTAAAAATTAACTTTTCAGGACGTCACGCTCCTGCCACAGGGCGCTGGACCAAAAGTTAACTCAAAATTATATTATCAGCCCGTCGTGCACCTACTAAAGGGCGCCGGACCAAAAGATAACTCAAAATTTTATTCTCAGCCCGTCGCGCTCTTTCCACAGGGCGCCGGACCAAAAGCAAATGTAACTAATGTAATTAAAAATTACATTTTCAGGCCGTCACGCTCCTACCACAGGGCGCTGGACCAAAAGGTAACTCAAAATTATATTATCAGCCCGTCGCGCACCTACTAAAGGGCGCCGGACCAAAAGATAACTAAAAATTTTATTATCGGCCCGTCGCGCTCTTTCCACAGGGCGCCGGACCAAAAGCAAATGTTATTAATGTAACTAAAAATCACATTTTCAGCCTGTCGTGCTCCTACCACAGGGCGCCAGACCAAACGGTAACTCCAACTTTTATTATCAGCCCGTCGTGCTCTTTCCACAGGGCGCCGGGCCAAAAGGTAACTCAAAATTATATTATCAGCTCGTTTGAGAATGGCATCTCAACTGCCAACAAAATACTGAACACATTGCACAAATTGCTGCAACCTAAAGAGTAGAACTCAGGGGCATATTTAAAATGATTTAAATATACCCCCAAATTCTACTTATGGCCTCCTCCTCCCCTACAGCCATACCAAGCCTCACCAAAAAGGTAAAAAGCATAAGAGTACAAACAAAACAAAGAAAATGCAGGCCGACAATTGCCATTCCAGAAATACCAATAGCACTAGCAAAGACCCCGAACGGTGATTTACATGTTCATCGCAGTGCTGTTACTAATGACAAAAAGGAAACAAATCGATTTTTAGATCGAAAAGTGCTGTATAAGGGCCCTAATTAGTTGTTCTCTTCTAAGATAGTTTTATATTATTTTGTGGCACAGTACTTTAGGTAAGGTAATTCAAAATTATATTATCAGCCCGTCTTGGTCATGCCACAGGACGCCGGACCGATAGTTAACACAAAATTATATTATCAGCCTATCACGCTCCTAACAGAAGGTAACTCAAAATTGTATTATCAGCCCGTCGCGCTCTTTCCACAGGGCGCCGGACCAAAAGCAAAATGTAACTAATGTGACTAAAAATTAACTTTTCAGGACGTCACGCTCCTGCCACAGGGCGCTGGACCAAAAGTTAACTCAAAATTATATTATCAGCCCGTCGTGCACCTACTAAAGGGCGCCGGACCAAAAGATAACTCAAAATTTTATTCTCAGCCCGTCGCGCTCTTTCCACAGGGCGCCGGACCAAAAGCAAATGTAACTAATGTAATTAAAAATTACATTTTCAGGCCGTCACGCTCCTACCACAGGGCGCTGGACCAAAAGGTAACTCAAAATTATATTATCAGCCCGTCGCGCACCTACTAAAGGGCGCCGGACCAAAAGATAACTAAAAATTTTATTATCGGCCCGTCGCGCTCTTTCCACAGGGCGCCGGACCAAAAGCAAATGTTATTAATGTAACTAAAAATCACATTTTCAGCCTGTCGTGCTCCTACCACAGGGCGCCAGACCAAACGGTAACTCCAACTTTTATTATCAGCCCGTCGTGCTCTTTCCACAGGGCGCCGGGCCAAAAGGTAACTCAAAATTATATTATCAGCTCGTTTGAGAATGGCATCTCAACTGCCAACAAAATACTGCACGCATTGCACAAATTGCTGCAACCTAAAGAGTAGAACTCAGGGGCATATTTAAAATGATTTAAATATCCCCAAATTCTACTTAGGGCCTCCTCCTCCCCTACAGCCATACCAAGCCTCACCAAAAAGGTAAAAAGCATAAGAGTGCAAACAAAACAAAGAAAATGCTGGCCGACAATTGCCATTCCAGAAATACCAATAGCACTAGCAAAGACCCAGAACTGTGATTTACATGTTCATCGCAGTGCTGTTACTAATGACAAAAAGGAAACAAACCGATTTTTAGATCGAAAAGTGCTGTATAAGGGCCCTAATTAGTTGTTCTCTTCTAAGATATTTTTATATTATTTTGTGGCACAGTACTTTAGGTAAGGTAATTCAAAATTATATTATCAGCCCGTCTTGGTCATGCCACAGGACGCCGGACCAATAGTTAACGCAAAATTATATTATCAGCCTATCACGCTCGTAACAGAAGGTAACTCAAAATTGTATTATCAGCCCGTCGCGCTCTTTCCACAGGGCGCCGGACCAAAAGCAAAATGTAACTAATGTAACTAAAAATTACATTTTCAGGCCGTCACGCTCCTACCACAGGGCGCTGGACCAAAAGTTAACTCAAAATTATATTATCAGCCCGTCGTGCACCTACTAAAGGGCGCCGGACCAAAAGATAACTCAAAATTTTATTATCAGCCCGTCGCGCTCTTTCCACAGGGCGCCGGACCAAAAGCAAATGTAATTAGTGTAATTAAAAATTACATTTTCAGGCCGTCACGCTCATACCACAGGGCGCTGGACCAAAAGGTAACTCAAAATTATATTATCAGCCCGTCGCGCACCTACTAAAGGGCGCCGGACCAAAAGATAACTCAAAATTTTATTATCGGCCCGTCGCGCTCTTTCCACAGGGCGCCGGACCAAAAGCAAATGTTATTAATGTAACTAAAAATCACATTTTCAGCCTGTCGTGCTCCTACCACAGGGCGCCAGACCAAACGGTAACTCCAACTTTTATTATCAGCCCGTCGCGCTCTTTCCACAGGGCGCTGGACCAAAAGGTAACTCAAAATTATATTATCAGCTCGTTTGAGAATGGCATCTCAACTGCCAACAAAATACTGAACACATTGCACAAATTGCTGCAACCTAAAGAGTAGAACTCAGGGGCATATTTAAAATGATTTAAATATACCCCCAAATTCTACTTATGGCCTCCTCCTCCCCTACAGCCATACCAAGCCTCACCAAAAAGGTAAAAAGCATAAGAGTGCAAACAAAACAAAGAAAATGCTGGCCGACAATTGCCATTCCAGAAATACCAATAGCACTAGCAAAGACCCCGAACGGTGATTTACATGTTCATCGCAGTGCTGTTACTAATGACAAAAAGGAAACAAATCGATTTTTAGATCGAAAAGTGCTGTATAAGGGCCCTAATTAGTTGTTCTCTTCTAAGATATTTTTATATTATTTTGTGGCACAGTACTTTAGGTAAGGTAATTCAAAATTATGTTATCAGCCCATCTTGGTCATGCCACAGGACGCCGGACCAATAGTTAACACAAAATTATATTATCAGCCTATCACGCTCCTAACAGAAGGTAACTCAAAATTGTATTATCAGCCCGTCGCGCTCTTTCCACAGGGCGCCGGACCAAAAGCAAATGTAACTAATGTAACTAAAAATTAACTTTTCAGGACGTCACGCTCTTGCCACAGGGCGCTGGACCAAAAGTTAACTCAAAATTATATTATCAGCCCGTCGTGCACCTACTAAAGGGCGCCGGACCAAAAGATAACTCAAAATTTTATTCTCAGCCCATCGCGCTCTTTCCACAGGGCGCCGGACCAAAAGCAAATGTAACTAATGTAATTAAAAATTACATTTTCAGGCCGTCACGCTCCTACCACAGGGCGCTGGACCAAAAGGTAACTCAAAATTATATTATCAGCACGTCGCGCACCTACTAAAGGGCGCCGGACCAAAAGATAACTCAATTTTATTATCGGCCCGTCGCGCTCTTTCCACAGGGCGCCGGACCAAAAGCAAATGTTATTAATGTAACTAAAAATCACATTTTCAGCCTTTCGTGCTCCTACCACAGGGCGCCAGACCAAACGGTAACTCCAACTTTTATTATCAGCCCGTCGCGCTCTTTTCACAGGGCGCCGGGCCAAAAGGTAACTCAAAATTATATTATCAGCTCGTTTGAGAATGGCATCTCAACTGCCAACAAAATACTGCACGCATTGCACAAATTGCTGCAACCTAAAGAGTAGAACTCAGGGGCATATTTAAAATGATTTAAATATCCCCAAATTCTACTTAGGGCCTCCTCCTCCCCTACAGCCATACCAAGCCTCACCAAAAAGGTAAAAAGCATAAGAGTGCAAACAAAACAAAGAAAATGCTGGCCGACAATTGCCATTCCAGAAATACCAATAGCACTAGCAAAGACCCAGAACTGTGATTTACATGTTCATCGCAGTGCTGTTACTAATGACAAAAAGGAAACAAACCGATTTTTAGATCGAAAAGTGCTGTATAAGGGCCCTAATTAGTTGTTCTCTTCTAAGATATTTTTATATTATTTTGTGGCACAGTACTTTAGGTAAGGTAATTCAAAATTATATTATCAGCCCGTCTTGGTCATGCCACAGGACGCCGGACCAATAGTTAACGCAAAATTATATTATCAGCCTATCACGCTCGTAACAGAAGGTAACTCAAAATTGTATTATCAGCCCGTCGCGCTCTTTCCACAGGGCGCCGGACCAAAAGCAAAATGTAACTAATGTAACTAAAAATTACATTTTCGGGCCGTCACGCTCCTACCACAGGGCGCTGGACCAAAAGTTAACTCAAAATTATATTATCAGCCCGTCGTGCACCTACTAAAGGGCGCCGGACCAAAAGATAACTCAAAATTTTATTATCAGCCCGTCGCGCTCTTTCCACAGGGCGCCGGACCAAAAGCAAATGTAACTAGTGTAATTAAAAATTACATTTTCAGGCCGTCACGCTCATACCACAGGGCGCTGGACCAAAAGGTAACTCAAAATTATATTATCAGCCCGTCGCGCACCTACTAAAGGGCGCCGGACCAAAAGATAACTCAAAATTTTATTATCGGCCCGTCGCGCTCTTTCCACAGGGCGCCGGACCAAAAGCAAATGTTATTAATGTAACTAAAAATCACATTTTCAGCCTGTCGTGCTCCTATCACAGGGCGCCAGACCAAACGGTAACTCCAACTTTTATTATCAGCCCGTCGCGCTCTTTCCACAGGGCGCCGGACCAAAAGGTAACTCAAAATTATATTATCAGCTCGTTTGAGAATGGCATCTCAACTGCCAACAAAATACTGAACACATTGCACAAATTGCTGCAACCTAAAGAGTAGAACTCAGGGGCATATTTAAAATGATTTAAATATACCCCCAAATTCTACTTATGGCCTCCTCCTCCCCTACAGCCATACCAAGCCTCACCAAAAAGGTAAAGCATAAGAGTGCAAACAAAACAAAGAAAATGCTGGCCGACAATTGCCATTCCAGAAATACCAATAGCACTAGCAAAGACCCCGAACTGTGATTTACATGTTCATCGCAGTGCTGTTACTAATGACAAAAAGGAAACAAATCGATTTTTAGATCGAAAAGTGCTGTATAAGGGCCCTAATTAGTTGTTCTCTTCTAAGATATTTTTATATTATTTTGTGGCACAGTACTTTAGGTAAGGTAATTCAAAATTATATTATCAGCCCGTCTTGGTCATGCCACAGGACGCCGGACCAATAGTTAACACAAAATTATATTATCAGCCTATCACGCTCCTAACAGAAGGTAACTCAAAATTGTATTATCAGCCCGTCGCGCTCTTTCCACAGGGCGCCGGACCAAAAGCAAAATGTAACTAATGTAACTAAAAATTACATTTTCAGGCCGTCACGCTCCTACCACAGGGCGCTGGACCAAAAGTTAACTCAAAATTATATTATCAGCCCGTCGTGCACCTACTAAAGGGCGCCGGACCAAAAGATAACTCAAAATTTTATTATCAGCCCGTCGCGCTCTTTCCACAGGGCGCCGGACCAAAACCAAATGTAACTAATGTAATTAAAAATTACATTTTCAGGCCGTCACGCTCCTACCACAGGGCGCTGGACCAAAAGGTAACTCAAAATTATATTATCAGCCCGTCGCGCACCTACTAAAGGGCGCCGGACCAAAAGATAACTCAAAATTTTATTATCGGCCCGTCGCGCTCTTTCCACAGGGCGCCGGACCAAAAGCAAATGTTATTAATGTAACTAAAAATCACATTTTCAGCCTGTCGTGCTTCTACCACAGGGCGCCAGACCAAACGGTAACTCCAACTTTTATTATCAGCCCGTCGCGCTCTTTCCACAGGGCGCCGGACCAAAAGGTAACTCAAAATTATATTATCAGCTCGTTTGAGAATGGCATCTCAACTGCCAACAAAATACTGAACGCATTGCACAAATTGCTGCAACCTAAAGAGTAGAACTCAAGGCCATATTTAAAATGATTTAAATATACCCCCAAATTCTACTTATGGCCTCCTCCTCCCCTACAGCCATACCAAGCCTCACCAAAAAGGTAAAAAGCATAAGAGTGTAAACAAAACAAAGAAAATGCTGGCCGACAATTGCCATTCCAGAAATACCAATAGCACTAGCAAAGACCCAGAACTGTGATTTACATGTTCATCGCAGTGCTGTTACTAATGACAAAAAGGAAACAAACCGATTTTTAGATCGAAAAGTGCTGTATAAGGGCCCTAATTAGTTGTTCTCTTCTAAGATATTTTTATATTATTTTGTGGCACAGTACTTTAGGTAAGGTAATTCAAAATTATATTATCAGCCCGTCTTGGTCATGCCACAGGACGCCGGACCAATAGTTAACGCAAAATTATATTATCAGCCTATCACGCTCGTAACAGAAGGTAACTCAAAATTGTATTATCAGCCCGTCGCGCTCTTTCCACAGGGCGCCGGACCAAAAGCAAAATGTAACTAATGTAACTAAAAATTACATTTTCAGGCCGTCACGCTCCTACCACAGGGCGCTGGACCAAAAGTTAACTCAAAATTATATTATCAGCCCGTCGTGCACCTACTAAAGGGCGCCGGACCAAAAGATAACTCAAAATTTTATTATCAGCCCGTCGCGCTCTTTCCACAGGGCGCCGGACCAAAAGCAAATGTAACTAGTGTAATTAAAAATTACATTTTCAGGCCGTCACGCTCATACCACAGGGCGCTGGACCAAAAGGTAACTCAAAATTATATTATCAGCCCGTCGCGCACCTACTAAAGGGCGCCGGACCAAAAGATAACTCAAAATTTTATTATCGGCCCGTCGCGCTCTTTCCACAGGGCGCCGGACCAAAAGCAAATGTTATTAATGTAACTAAAAATCACATTTTCAGCCTGTCGTGCTCCTACCACAGGGCGCCAGACCAAACGGTAACTCCAACTTTTATTATCAGCCCGTCGCGCTCTTTCCACAGGGCGCCGGACCAAAAGGTAACTCAAAATTATATTATCAGCTCGTTTGAGAATGGCATCTCAACTGCCAACAAAATACTGAACGCATTGCACAAATTGCTGCAACCTAAAGAGTAGAACTCAGGGGCATATTTAAAATGATTTAAATATACCCCCAAATTCTACTTATGGCCTCCTCCTCCCCTACAGCCATACCAAGCCTCACCAAAAAGGTAAAAAGCATAAGAGTGCAAACAAAACAAAGAAAATGCTGGCCGACAATTGCCATTCCAGAAATACCAATAGCACTAGCAAAGACCCAGAACTGTGATTTACATGTTCATCGCAGTGCTGTTACTAATGACAAAAAAGAAACAAACCGATTTTTAGATCGAAAAGTGCTGTATAAGGGCCCTAATTAGTTGTTCTCTTCTAAGATATTTTTATATTATTTTGTGGCACAGTACTTTAGGTAAGGTAATTCAAAATTATATTATCAGCCCGTCTTGGTCATGCCACAGGACGCCGGACCAATAGTTAACGCAAAATTATATTATCAGCCTATCACGCTCGTAACAGAAGGTAACTCAAAATTGTATTATCGGCCCGTCGCGCACTTTCCACAGGGCGCCGGACCAAAAGCAAAATGTAACTAATGTAACTAAAAATTACATTTTCAGGCCGTCACGCTCCTACCACAGGGCGCTGGACCAAAAGTTAACTCAAAATTATATTATCAGCCCGTCGTGCACCTACTAAAGGGCGCCGGACCAAAAGATAACTCAAAATTTTATTATCAGCCCGTCGCGCTCTTTCCACAGGGCGCCGGACCAAAAGCAAATGTAACTAGTGTAATTAAAAATTACATTTTCAGGCCGTCACGCTCATACCACAGGGCGCTGGACCAAAAGGTAACTCAAAATTATATTATCAGCCCGTCGCGCACCTACTAAAGGGCGCCGGACCAAAAGATAACTCAAAATTTTATTATCGGCCCGTCGCGCTCTTTCCACAGGGCGCCGGACCAAAAGCAAATGTTATTAATGTAACTAAAAATCACATTTTCAGCCTGTCGTGCTCCTACCACAGGGCGCCAGACCAAACGGTAACTCCAACTTTTATTATCAGCCCGTCGCGCTCTTTCCACAGGGCGCCGGACCAAAAGGTAACTCAAAATTATATTATCAGCTCGTTTGAGAATGGCATCTCAACTGCCAACAAAATACTGAACACATTGCACAAATTGCTGCAACCTAAAGAGTAGAACTCAGGGGCATATTTAAAATGATTTAAATATACCCCCAAATTCTACTTATGGCCTCCTCCTCCCCTACAGCCATACCAAGCCTCACCAAAAAGGTAAAGCATAAGAGTGCAAACAAAACAAAGAAAATGCTGGCCGACAATTGCCATTCCAGAAATACCAATAGCACTAGCAAAGACCCAGAACTGTGATTTACATGTTCATCGCAGTGCTGTTACTAATGACAAAAAGGAAACAAACCGATTTTTAGATCGAAAAGTGCTGTATAAGGGCCCTAATTAGTTGTTCTCTTCTAAGATATTTTTATATTATTTTGTGGCACAGTACTTTAGGTAAGGTAATTCAAAATTATATTATCAGCCCGTCTTGGTCATGCCACAGGACGCCGGACCAATAGTTAACGCAAAATTATATTATCAGCCTATCACGCTCGTAACAGAAGGTAACTCAAAATTGTATTATCAGCCCGTCGCGCTCTTTCCACAGGGCGCCGGACCAAAAGCAAAATGTAACTAATGTAACTAAAAATTACATTTTCAGGCCGTCACGCTCCTACCACAGGGCGCTGGACCAAAAGTTAACTCAAAATTATATTATCAGCCCGTCGTGCACCTACTAAAGGGCGCCGGACCAAAAGATAACTCAAAATTTTATTATCAGCCCGTCGCGCTCTTTCCACAGGGCGCCGGACCAAAAGCAAATGTAATTAGTGTAATTAAAAATTACATTTTCAGGCCGTCACGCTCATACCACAGGGCGCTGGACCAAAAGGTAACTCAAAATTATATTATCAGCCCGTCGCGCACCTACTAAAGGGCGCCGGACCAAAAGATAACTCAAAATTTTATTATCGGCCCGTCGCGCTCTTTCCACAGGGCGCCGGACCAAAAGCAAATGTTATTAATGTAACTAAAAATCACATTTTCAGCCTGTCGTGCTCCTACCACAGGGCGCCAGACCAAACGGTAACTCCAACTTTTATTATCAGCCCGTCGCGCTCTTTCCACAGGGCGCTGGACCAAAAGGTAACTCAAAATTATATTATCAGCTCGTTTGAGAATGGCATCTCAACTGCCAACAAAATACTGAACACATTGCACAAATTGCTGCAACCTAAAGAGTAGAACTCAGGGGCATATTTAAAATGATTTAAATATACCCCCAAATTCTACTTATGGCCTCCTCCTCCCCTACAGCCATACCAAGCCTCACCAAAAAGGTAAAAAGCATAAGAGTGCAAACAAAACAAAGAAAATGCTGGCCGACAATTGCCATTCCAGAAATACCAATAGCACTAGCAAAGACCCCGAACGGTGATTTACATGTTCATCGCAGTGCTGTTACTAATGACAAAAAGGAAACAAATCGATTTTTAGATCGAAAAGTGCTGTATAAGGGCCCTAATTAGTTGTTCTCTTCTAAGATATTTTTATATTATTTTGTGGCACAGTACTTTAGGTAAGGTAATTCAAAATTATGTTATCAGCCCGTCTTGGTCATGCCACAGGACGCCGGACCAATAGTTAACACAAAATTATATTATCAGCCTATCACGCTCCTAACAGAAGGTAACTCAAAATTGTATTATCAGCCCGTCGCGCTCTTTCCACAGGGCGCCGGACCAAAAGCAAATGTAACTAATGTAACTAAAAATTAACTTTTCAGGACGTCACGCTCCTGCCACAGGGCGCTGGACCAAAAGTTAACTCAAAATTATATTATCAGCCCGTCGTGCACCTACTAAAGGGCGCCGGACCAAAAGATAACTCAAAATTTTATTCTCAGCCCATCGCGCTCTTTCCACAGGGCGCCGGACCAAAAGCAAATGTAACTAATGTAATTAAAAATTACATTTTCAGGCCGTCACGCTCCTACCACAGGGCGCTGGACCAAAAGGTAACTCAAAATTATATTATCAGCACGTCGCGCACCTACTAAAGGGCGCCGGACCAAAAGATAACTCAATTTTATTATCGGCCCGTCGCGCTCTTTCCACAGGGCGCCGGACCAAAAGCAAATGTTATTAATGTAACTAAAAATCACATTTTCAGCCTTTCGTGCTCCTACCACAGGGCGCCAGACCAAACGGTAACTCCAACTTTTATTATCAGCCCGTCGCGCTCTTTCCACAGGGCGCCGGGCCAAAAGGTAACTCAAAATTATATTATCAGCTCGTTTGAGAATGGCATCTCAACTGCCAACAAAATACTGCACGCATTGCACAAATTGCTGCAACCTAAAGAGTAGAACTCAGGGGCATATTTAAAATGATTTAAATATCCCCAAATTCTACTTAGGGCCTCCTCCTCCCCTACAGCCATACCAAGCCTCACCAAAAAGGTAAAAAGCATAAGAGTGCAAACAAAACAAAGAAAATGCTGGCCGACAATTGCCATTCCAGAAATACCAATAGCACTAGCAAAGACCCAGAACTGTGATTTACATGTTCATCGCAGTGCTGTTACTAATGACAAAAAGGAAACAAACCGATTTTTAGATCGAAAAGTGCTGTATAAGGGCCCTAATTAGTTGTTCTCTTCTAAGATATTTTTATATTATTTTGTGGCACAGTACTTTAGGTAAGGTAATTCAAAATTATATTATCAGCCCGTCTTGGTCATGCCACAGGACGCCGGACCAATAGTTAACGCAAAATTATATTATCAGCCTATCACGCTCGTAACAGAAGGTAACTCAAAATTGTATTATCAGCCCGTCGCGCTCTTTCCACAGGGCGCCGGACCAAAAGCAAAATGTAACTAATGTAACTAAAAATTACATTTTCGGGCCGTCACGCTCCTACCACAGGGCGCTGGACCAAAAGTTAACTCAAAATTATATTATCAGCCCGTCGTGCACCTACTAAAGGGCGCCGGACCAAAAGATAACTCAAAATTTTATTATCAGCCCGTCGCGCTCTTTCCACAGGGCGCCGGACCAAAAGCAAATGTAACTAGTGTAATTAAAAATTACATTTTCAGGCCGTCACGCTCATACCACAGGGCGCTGGACCAAAAGGTAACTCAAAATTATATTATCAGCCCGTCGCGCACCTACTAAAGGGCGCCGGACCAAAAGATAACTCAAAATTTTATTATCGGCCCGTTGCGCTCTTTCCACAGGGCGCCGGACCAAAAGCAAATGTTATTAATGTAACTAAAAATCACATTTTCAGCCTGTCGTGCTCCTATCACAGGGCGCCAGACCAAACGGTAACTCCAACTTTTATTATCAGCCCGTCGCGCTCTTTCCACAGGGCGCCGGACCAAAAGGTAACTCAAAATTATATTATCAGCTCGTTTGAGAATGGCATCTCAACTGCCAACAAAATACTGAACACATTGCACAAATTGCTGCAACCTAAAGAGTAGAACTCAGGGGCATATTTAAAATGATTTAAATATACCCCCAAATTCTACTTATGGCCTCCTCCTCCCCTACAGCCATACCAAGCCTCACCAAAAAGGTAAAGCATAAGAGTGCAAACAAAACAAAGAAAATGCTGGCCGACAATTGCCATTCCAGAAATACCAATAGCACTAGCAAAGACCCCGAACTGTGATTTACATGTTCATCGCAGTGCTGTTACTAATGACAAAAAGGAAACAAATCGATTTTTAGATCGAAAAGTGCTGTATAAGGGCCCTAATTAGTTGTTCTCTTCTAAGATATTTTTATATTATTTTGTGGCACAGTACTTTAGGTAAGGTAATTCAAAATTATATTATCAGCCCGTCTTGGTCATGCCACAGGACGCCGGACCAATAGTTAACACAAAATTATATTATCAGCCTATCACGCTCCTAACAGAAGGTAACTCAAAATTGTATTATCAGCCAGTCGCGCTCTTTCCACAGGGCGCCGGACCAAAAGCAAAATGTAACTAATGTAACTAAAAATTACATTTTCAGGCCGTCACGCTCCTACCACAGGGCGCTGGACCAAAAGTTAACTCAAAATTATATTATCAGCCCGTCGTGCACCTACTAAAGGGCGCCGGACCAAAAGATAACTCAAAATTTTATTATCAGCCCGTCGCGCTCTTTCCACAGGGCGCCGGACCAAAACCAAATGTAACTAATGTAATTAAAAATTACATTTTCAGGCCGTCACGCTCCTACCACAGGGCGCTGGACCAAAAGGTAACTCAAAATTATATTATCAGCCCGTCGCGCACCTACTAAAGGGCGCCGGACCAAAAGATAACTCAAAATTTTATTATCGGCCCGTCGCGCTCTTTCCACAGGGCGCCGGACCAAAAGCAAATGTTATTAATGTAACTAAAAATCACATTTTCAGCCTGTCGTGCTTCTACCACAGGGCGCCAGACCAAACGGTAACTCCAACTTTTATTATCAGCCCGTCGCGCTCTTTCCACAGGGCGCCGGACCAAAAGGTAACTCAAAATTATATTATCAGCTCGTTTGAGAATGGCATCTCAACTGCCAACAAAATACTGAACGCATTGCACAAATTGCTGCAACCTAAAGAGTAGAACTCAAGGCCATATTTAAAATGATTTAAATATACCCCCAAATTCTACTTATGGCCTCCTCCTCCCCTACAGCCATACCAAGCCTCACCAAAAAGGTAAAAAGCATAAGAGTGTAAACAAAACAAAGAAAATGCTGGCCGACAATTGCCATTCCAGAAATACCAATAGCACTAGCAAAGACCCAGAACTGTGATTTACATGTTCATCGCAGTGCTGTTACTAATGACAAAAAGGAAACAAACCGATTTTTAGATCGAAAAGTGCTGTATAAGGGCCCTAATTAGTTGTTCTCTTCTAAGATATTTTTATATTATTTTGTGGCACAGTACTTTAGGTAAGGTAATTCAAAATTATATTATCAGCCCGTCTTGGTCATGCCACAGGACGCCGGACCAATAGTTAACGCAAAATTATATTATCAGCCTATCACGCTCGTAACAGAAGGTAACTAAAAATTGTATTATCAGCCCGTCGCGCTCTTTCCACAGGGCGCCGGACCAAAAGCAAAATGTAACTAATGTAACTAAAAATTACATTTTCAGGCCGTCACGCTCCTACCACAGGGCGCTGGACCAAAAGTTAACTCAAAATTATATTATCAGCCCGTCGTGCACCTACTAAAGGGCGCCGGACCAAAAGATAACTCAAAATTTTATTATCAGCCCGTCGCGCTCTTTCCACAGGGCGCCGGACCAAAAGCAAATGTAACTAGTGTAATTAAAAATTACATTTTCAGGCCGTCACGCTCATACCACAGGGCGCTGGACCAAAAGGTAACTCAAAATTATATTATCAGCCCGTCGCGCACCTACTAAAGGGCGCCGGACCAAAAGATAACTCAAAATTTTATTATCGGCCCGTCGCGCTCTTTCCACAGGGCGCCGGACCAAAAGCAAATGTTATTAATGTAACTAAAAATCACATTTTCAGCCTGTCGTGCTCCTACCACAGGGCGCCAGACCAAACGGTAACTCCAACTTTTATTATCAGCCCGTCGCGCTCTTTCCACAGGGCGCCGGACCAAAAGGTAACTCAAAATTATATTATCAGCTCGTTTGAGAATGGCATCTCAACTGCCAACAAAATACTGAACGCATTGCACAAATTGCTGCAACCTAAAGAGTAGAACTCAGGGGCATATTTAAAATGATTTAAATATACCCCCAAATTCTACTTATGGCCTCCTCCTCCCCTACAGCCATACCAAGCCTCACCAAAAAGGTAAAAAGCATAAGAGTGCAAACAAAACAAAGAAAATGCTGGCCGACAATTGCCATTCCAGAAATACCAATAGCACTAGCAAAGACCCAGAACTGTGATTTACATGTTCATCGCAGTGCTGTTACTAATGACAAAAAAGAAACAAACCGATTTTTAGATCGAAAAGTGCTGTATAAGGGCCCTAATTAGTTGTTCTCTTCTAAGATATTTTTATATTATTTTGTGGCACAGTACTTTAGGTAAGGTAATTCAAAATTATATTATCAGCCCGTCTTGGTCATGCCACAGGACGCCGGACCAATAGTTAACGCAAAATTATATTATCAGCCTATCACGCTCGTAACAGAAGGTAACTCAAAATTGTATTATCGGCCCGTCGCGCTCTTTCCACAGGGCGCCGGACCAAAAGCAAAATGTAACTAATGTAACTAAAAATTACATTTTCAGGCCGTCACGCTCCTACCACAGGGCGCTGGACCAAAAGTTAACTCAAAATTATATTATCAGCCCGTCGTGCACCTACTAAAGGGCGCCGGACCAAAAGATAACTCAAAATTTTATTATCAGCCCGTCGCGCTCTTTCCACAGGGCGCCGGACCAAAAGCAAATGTAACTAGTGTAATTAAAAATTACATTTTCAGGCCGTCACGCTCATACCACAGGGCGCTGGACCAAAAGGTAACTCAAAATTATATTATCAGCCCGTCGCGCACCTACTAAAGGGCGCCGGACCAAAAGATAACTCAAAATATTATTATCGGCCCGTCGCGCTCTTTCCACAGGGCGCCGGACCAAAAGCAAATGTTATTAATGTAACTAAAAATCACATTTTCAGCCTGTCGTGCTCCTACCACAGGGCGCCAGACCAAACGGTAACTCCAACTTTTATTATCAGCCCGTCGCGCTCTTTCCACAGGGCGCCGGACCAAAAGGTAACTCAAAATTATATTATCAGCTCGTTTGAGAATGGCATCTCAACTGCCAACAAAATACTGAACACATTGCACAAATTGCTGCAACCTAAAGAGTAGAACTCAGGGGCATATTTAAAATGATTTAAATATACCCCCAAATTCTACTTATGGCCTCCTCCTCCCCTACAGCCATACCAAGCCTCACCAAAAAGGTAAAGCATAAGAGTGCAAACAAAACAAAGAAAATGCTGGCCGACAATTGCCATTCCAGAAATACCAATAGCACTAGCAAAGACCCCGAACTGTGATTTACATGTTCATCGCAGTGCTGTTACTAATGACAAAAAGGAAACAAATCGATTTTTAGATCGAAAAGTGCTGTATAAGGGCCCTAATTAGTTGTTCTCTTCTAAGATATTTTTATATTATTTTGTGGCACAGTACTTTAGGTAAGGTAATTCAAAATTATATTATCAGCCCGTCTTGGTCATGCCACAGGACGCCGGACCAATAGTTAACAGAAAATTATATTATTAGCCTATCACGCTCCTAACAGAAGGTAACTCAAAATTGTATTATCAGCCCGTCGCGCTCTTTCCACAGGGCGCCGGACCAAAAGCAAAATGTAACTAATGTAACTAAAAATTAAATTTTCAGGCCGTCACGCTCCTACCACAGGGCGCTGGACCAAAAGTTAACTCAAAATTATATTATCAGCCCGTCGTGCACCTACTAAAGGGCGCCGGACCAAAAGATAACTCAAAATTTTATTATCAGCCCGTCGCGCTCTTTCCACAGGGCGCCGGACCAAAACCAAATGTAACTAATGTAATTAAAAATTACATTTTCAGGCCGTCACGCTCCTACCACAGGGTGCTGGACCAAAAGGTAACTCAAAATTATATTATCAGCCCGTCGCGCACCTACTAAAGGGCGCCGGACCAAAAGATAACTCAAAATTTTATTATCGGCCCGTCGCGCTCTTTCCACAGGGCGCCGGACCAAAAGCAAATGTTATTAATGTAACTAAAAATCACATTTTCAGCCTGTCGTGCTCCTACCACAGGGCGCCAGACCAAACGGTAACTCCAACTTTTATTATCAGCCCGTCGCGCTCTTTCCACAGGGCGCCGGACCAAAAGGTAACTCAAAATTATATTATCAGCTCGTTTGAGAATGGCATCTCAACTGCCAACAAAATACTGCACTTTGCTGCAACCTAAAGAGTAGAACTCAGGGGCATATTTAAAATGATTTAAATATACCCCCAAATTCTACTTAGGGCCTCCTCCTCCCCTACAGCCATACCAAGCCTCACCAAAAAGGTAAAAAGAGTGCAAACAAAACAAAGAAAATGCTGGCCGACAATTGCCATTCCAGAAATACCAATAGCACTAGCAAAGACCCAGAACTGTGATTTACATGATCATCGCAGTGCTGTTACTAATGACAAAAAGGAAACAAACCGATTTTTAGATCGAAAAGTGCTGTATAAGGGCCCTAATTAGTTGTTCTCTTCTAAGATATTTTTATATTATTTTGTGGCACAGTACTTTAGGTAAGGTAATTCAAAATTATATTATCAGCCCGTCTTGGTCATGCCACAGGACGCCGGACCAATAGTTAACGCAAAATTATATTATCAGCCTATCACGCTCGTAACAGAAGGTAACTCAAAATTGTATTATCAGCCCGTCGCGCTCTTTCCACAGGGCGCCGGACCAAAAGCAAAATGTAACTAATGTAACTAAAAATTACATTTTCAGGCCGTCACGCTCCTACCACAGGGCGCTGGACCAAAAGGTAACTCAAAATTATATTATCAGCCCGTCGCGCACCTACTAAAGGGCGCCGGACCAAAAGATAACTCAAAATTTTATTATCGGCCCGTCGCGCTCTTTCCACAGGGCGCCGGACCAAAAGCAAATGTTATTAATGTAACTAAAAATCACATTTTCAGCCTGTCGTGCTCCTACCACAGGGCGCCAGACCAAACGGTAACTCCAACTTTTATTATCAGCCCGTCGCGCTCTTTCCACAGGGCGCCGGACCAAAAGGTAACTCAAAATTATATTATCAGCTCGTTTGAGAATGGCATCTCAACTGCCAACAAAATACTGAACGCATTGCACAAATTGCTGCAACCTAAAGAGTAGAACTCAGGGGCATATTTAAAATGATTTAAATATACCCCCAAATTCTACTTATGGCCTCCTCCTCCCCTACAGCCATACCAAGCCTCACCAAAAAGGTAAAGCATAAGAGTGCAAACAAAACAAAGAAAATGCTGGCCGACAATTGCCATTCCAGAAATACCAATAGCACTAGCAAAGACCCCGAACTGTGATTTACATGTTCATCGCAGTGCTGTTACTAATGACAAAAAGGAAACAAATCGATTTTTAGATCGAAAAGTGCTGTATAAGGGCCCTAATTAGTTGTTCTCTTCTAAGATATTTTTATATTATTTTGTGGCACAGTACTTTAGGTAAGGTAATTCAAAATTATATTATCAGCCCGTCTTGGTCATGCCACAGGACGCCGGACAAATAGTTAACACAAAATTATATTATCAGCCTATCACGCTCCTAACAGAAGGTAACTCAAAATTGTATTATCAGCCCGTCGCGCTCTTTCCACAGGGCGCCGGACCAAAAGCAAAATGTAACTAATGTAACTAAAAATTACATTTTCAGGCCGTCACGCTCCTACCACAGGGCGCTGGACCAAAAGTTAACTCAAAATTATATTATCAGCCCGTCGTGCACCTACTAAAGGGCGCCGGACCAAAAGATAACTCAAAATTTTATTATCAGCCCGTCGCGCTCTTTCCACAGGGCGCCGGACCAAAACCAAATGTAACTAATGTAATTAAAAATTACATTTTCAGGCCGTCACGCTCCTACCACAGGGCGCTGGACCAAAAGGTAACTCAAAATTATATTATCAGCCCGTCGCGCACCTACTAAAGGGCGCCGGACCAAAAGATAACTCAAAATTTTATTATCGGCCCGTCGCGCTCTTTCCACAGGGCGCCGGACCAAAAGCAAATGTTATTAATGTAACTAAAAATCACATTTTCAGCCTGTCGTGCTCCTACCACAGGGCGCCAGACCAAACGGTAACTCCAACTTTTATTATCAGCCCGTCGCGCTCTTTCCACAGGGCGCCGGACCAAAAGGTAACTCAAAATTATATTATCAGCTCGTTTGAGAATGGCATCTCAACTGCCAACAAAATACTGAACGCATTGCACAAATTGCTGCAACCTAAAGAGTAGAACTCAGGGGCATATTTAAAATGATTTAAATATACCCCCAAATTCTACTTATGGCCTCCTCCTCCCCTACAGCCATACCAAGCCTCACCAAAAAGGTAAAAAGCATAAGAGTGCAAACAAAACAAAGAAAATGCTGGCCGACAATTGCCATTCCAGAAATACCAATAGCACTAGCAAAGACCCCGAACTGTGATTTACATGTTCATCGCAGTGCTGTTACTAATGACAAAAAGGAAACAAATCGATTTTTAGATCGAAAAGTGCTGTATAAGGGCCCTAATTAGTTGTTCTCTTCTAAGATATTTTTATATTATTTTGTGGCACAGTACTTTAGGTAAGGTAATTCAAAATTATATTATCAGCCCGTCTTGGTCATGCCACAGGACGCCGGACCAATAGTTAACACAAAATTATATTATCAGCCTATCACGCTCCTAACAGAAGGTAACTCAAAATTGTATTATCAGCCCGTCGCGCTCTTTCCACAGGGCGCCGGACCAAAAGCAAAATGTAACTAATGTAACTAAAAATTACATTTTCAGGCCGTCATGCTCCTACCACAGGGCGCTGGACCAAAAGTTAACTCAAAATTATATTATCAGCCCGTCGTGCACCTACTAAAGGGCGCCGGACCAAAAGATAACTCAAAATTTTATTATCAGCCCGTCGCGCTCTTTCCACAGGGCGCCGGACCAAAACCAAATGTAACTAATGTAATTAAAAATTACATTTTCAGGCCGTCACGCTCCTACCACAGGGCGCTGGACCAAAAGGTAACTCAAAATTATATTATCAGCCCGTCGCGCACCTACTAAAGGGCGCCGGACCAAAAGATAACTCAAAATTTTATTATCGGCCCGTCGCGCTCTTTCCACAGGGCGCCGGACCAAAAGCAAATGTTATTAATGTAACTAAAAATCACATTTTCAGCCTGTCGTGCTCCTACCACAGGGCGCCAGACCAAACGGTAACTCCAACTTTTATTATCAGCCCGTCGCGCTCTTTCCACAGGGCGCCGGACCAAAAGGTAACTCAAAATTATATTATCAGCTCGTTTGAGAATGGCATCTCAACTGCCAACAAAATACTGAACGCATTGCACAAATTGCTGCAACCTAAAGAGTAGAACTCAGGGGCATATTTAAAATGATTTAAATATACCCCCAAATTCTACTTATGGCCTCCTCCTCCCCTACAGCCATACCAAGCCTCACCAAAAAGGTAAAAAGCATAAGAGTGCAAACAAAACAAAGAAAATGCTGGCCGACAATTGCCATTCCAGAAATACCAATAGCACTAGCAAAGACCCCGAACGGTGATTTACATGTTCATCGCAGTGCTGTTACTAATGACAAAAAGGAAACAAATCGATTTTTAGATCGAAAAGTGCTGTATAAGGGCCCTAATTAGTTGTTCTCTTCTAAGATATTTTTATATTATTTTGTGGCACAGTACTTTAGGTAAGGTAATTCAAAATTATATTATCAGCCCGTCTTGGTCATGCCACAGGACGCCGGACCAATAGTTAACACAAAATTATATTATCAGCCTATCACGCTCCTAACAGAAGGTAACTCAAAATTGTATTATCAGCCCATCGCGCTCTTTCCACAGGGCGCCGGACCAAAAGCAAATGTAACTAATGTAACTAAAAATTAACTTTTCAGGACGTCACGCTCCTGCCACAGGGCGCTGGACCAAAAGTTAACTCAAAATTATATTATCAGCCCGTCGCGCACCTACTAAAGGGCGCCGGACCAAAAGATAACTCAAAATTTTATTATCGGCCCGTCGCGCTCTTTCCACAGGGCGCCGGACCAAAAGCAAATGTTATTAATGTAACTAAAAATCACATTTTCAGCCTGTCGTGCTCCTACCACAGGGCGCCAGACCAAACGGTAACTCCAACTTTTATTATCAGCCCGTCGCGCTCTTTCCACAGGGCGCCGGACCAAAAGGTAACTCAAAATTATATTATCAGCTCGTTTGAGAATGGCATCTCAACTGCCAACAAAATACTGAACACATTGCACAAATTGCTGCAACCTAAAGAGTAGAACTCAGGGGCATATTTAAAATGATTTAAATATACCCCCAAATTCTACTTATGGCCTCCTCCTCCCCTACAGCCATACCAAGCCTCACCAAAAAGGTAAAGCATAAGAGTGCAAACAAAACAAAGAAAATGCTGGCCGACAATTGCCATTCCAGAAATACCAATAGCACTAGCAAAGACCCCGAACTGTGATTTACATGTTCATCGCAGTGCTGTTACTAATGACAAAAAGGAAACAAATCGATTTTTAGATCGAAAAGTGCTGTATAAGGGCCCTAATTAGTTGTTCTCTTCTAAGATAGTTTTATATTATTTTGTGGCACAGTACTTTAGGTAAGGTAATTCAAAATTATATTATCAGCCCGTCTTGGTCATGCCACAGGACGCCGGACCAATAGTTAACACAAAATTATATTATCAGCCTATCACGCTCCTAACAGAAGGTAACTCAAAATTGTATTATCAGCCCGTCGCGCTCTTTCCACAGGGCGCCGGACCAAAAGCAAAATGTAACTAATGTGACTAAAAATTAACTTTTCAGGACGTCACGCTCCTGCCACAGGGCGCTGGACCAAAAGTTAACTCAAAATTATATTATCAGCCCGTCGTGCACCCACTAAAGGGCGCCGGACCAAAAGATAACTCAAAATTTTATTCTCAGCCCGTCGCGCTCTTTCCACAGGGCGCCGGACCAAAAGCAAATGTAACTAATGTAATTAAAAATTACATTTTCAGGCCGTCACGCTCCTACCACAGGGCGCTGGACCAAAAGGTAACTCAAAATTATATTATCAGCCCGTCGCGCACCTACTAAAGGGCGCCGGACCAAAAGATAACTAAAAATTTTATTATCGGCCCGTCGCGCTCTTTCCACAGGGCGCCGGACCAAAAGCAAATGTTATTAATGTAACTAAAAATCACATTTTCAGCCTGTCGTGCTCCTACCACAGGGCGCCAGACCAAACGGTAACTCCAACTTTTATTATCAGCCCGTCGTGCTCTTTCCACAGGGCGCCGGGCCAAAAGGTAACTCAAAATTATATTATCAGCTCGTTTGAGAATGGCATCTCAACTGCCAACAAAATACTGCACGCATTGCACAAATTGCTGCAACCTAAAGAGTAGAACTCAGGGGCATATTTAAAATGATTTAAATATCCCCAAATTCTACTTAGGGCCTCCTCCTCCCCTACAGCCATACCAAGCCTCACCAAAAAGGTAAAAAGCATAAGAGTGCAAACAAAACAAAGAAAATGCTGGCCGACAATTGCCATTCCAGAAATACCAATAGCACTAGCAAAGACCCAGAACTGTGATTTACATGTTCATCGCAGTGCTGTTACTAATGACAAAAAGGAAACAAACCGATTTTTAGATCGAAAAGTGCTGTATAAGGGCCCTAATTAGTTGTTCTCTTCTAAGATATTTTTATATTATTTTGTGGCACAGTACTTTAGGTAAGGTAATTCAAAATTATATTATCAGCCCGTCTTGGTCATGCCACAGGACGCCGGACCAATAGTTAACGCAAAATTATATTATCAGCCTATCACGCTCCTAACAGAAGGTAACTCAAAATTGTATTATCAGCCCGTCGCGCTCTTTCCACAGGGCGCCGGACCAAAAGCAAAATGTAACTAATGTAACTAAAAATTACATTTTCAGGCCGTCACGCTCCTACCACAGGGCGCTGGACCAAAAGTTAACTCAAAATTATATTATCAGCCCGTCGTGCACCTACTAAAGGGCGCCGGACCAAAAGATAACTCAAAATTTTATTATCAGCCCGTCGCGCTCTTTCCACAGGGCGCCGGACCAAAAGCAAATGTAACTAGTGTAATTAAAAATTACATTTTCAGGCCGTCACGCTCATACCACAGGGCGCTGGACCAAAAGGTAACTCAAAATTATATTATCAGCCCGTCGCGCACCTACTAAAGGGCGCCGGACCAAAAGATAACTCAAAATTTTATTATCGGCCCGTCGCGCTCTTTCCACAGGGCGCCGGACCAAAAGCAAATGTTATTAATGTAACTAAAAATCACATTTTCAGCCTGTCGTGCTCCTACCACAGGGCGCCAGACCAAACGGTAACTCCAACTTTTATTATCAGCCCGTCGCGCTCTTTCCACAGGGCGCCGGACCAAAAGGTAACTCAAAATTATATTATCAGCTCGTTTGAGAATGGCATCTCAACTGCCAACAAAATACTGAACACATTGCACAAATTGCTGCAACCTAAAGAGTAGAACTCAGGGGCATATTTAAAATGATTTAAATATACCCCCAAATTCTACTTAGGGCCTCCTCCTCCCCTACAGCCATACCAAGCCTCACCAAAAAGGTAAAAAGCATAAGAGTGCAAACAAAACAAAGAAAATGCTGGCCGACAATTGCCATTCCAGAAATACCAATAGCACTAGCAAAGACCCCGAACGGTGATTTACATGTTCATCGCAGTGCTGTTACTAATGACAAAAAGGAAACAAATCGATTTTTAGATCGAAAAGTGCTGTATAAGGGCCCTAATTAGTTGTTCTCTTCTAAGATATTTTTATATTATTTTGTGGCACAGTACTTTAGGTAAGGTAATTCAAAATTATATTATCAGCCCGTCTTGGTCATGCCACAGGACGCCGGACCAATAGTTAACACAAAATTATATTATCAGCCTATCACGCTCCTAACAGAAGGTAACTCAAAATTGTATTATCAGCCCGTCGCGCTCTTTCCACAGGGCGCCGGACCAAAAGCAAATGTAACTAATGTAACTAAAAATTAACTTTTCAGGACGTCACGCTCCTGCCACAGGGCGCTGGACCAAAAGTTAACTCAAAATTATATTATCAGCCCGTCGTGCACCTACTAAAGGGCGCCGGACCAAAAGATAACTCAAAATTTTATTCTCAGCCCGTCGCGCTCTTTCCACAGGGCGCCGGACCAAAAGCAAATGTAACTAATGTAATTAAAAATTACATTTTCAGGCCGTCACGCTCCTACCACAGGGCGCTGGACCAAAAGGTAACTCAAAATTATATTATCAGCCCGTCGCGCACCTACTAAAGGGCGCCGGACCAAAAGATAACTCAAAATTTTATTATCGGCCCGTCGCGCTCTTTCCACAGGGCGCCGGACCAAAAGCAAATGTTATTAATGTAACTAAAAATCACATTTTCAGCCTGTCGTGCTCCTACCACAGGGCGCCAGACCAAACGGTAACTCCAACTTTTATTATCAGCCCGTCGCGCTCTTTCCACAGGGCGCCGGGCCAAAAGGTAACTCAAAATTATATTATCAGCTCGTTTGAGAATGGCATCTCAACTGCCAACAAAATACTGCACGCATTGCACAAATTGCTGCAACCTAAAGAGTAGAACTCAGGGGCATATTTAAAATGATTTAAATATCCCCAAATTCTACTTAGGGCCTCCTCCTCCCCTACAGCCATACCAAGCCTCACCAAAAAGGTAAAAAGCATAAGAGTGCAAACAAAACAAAGAAAATGCTGGCCGACAATTGCCATTCCAGAAATACCAATAGCACTAGCAAAGACCCAGAACTGTGATTTACATGTTCATCGCAGTGCTGTTACTAATGACAAAAAGGAAACAAACCGATTTTTAGATCGAAAAGTGCTGTATAAGGGCCCTAATTAGTTGTTCTCTTCTAAGATATTTTTATATTATTTTGTGGCACAGTACTTTAGGTAAGGTAATTCAAAATTATATTATCAGCCCGTCTTGGTCATGCTACAGGACGCCGGACCAATAGTTAACGCAAAATTATATTATCAGCCTATCACGCTCCTAACAGAAGGTAACTCAAAATTGTATTATCAGCCCGTCGCGCTCTTTCCACAGGGCGCCGGACCAAAAGCAAAATGTAACTAATGTAACTAAAAATTACATTTTCAGGCCGTCACGCTCCTACCACAGGGCGCTGGACCAAAAGTTAACTCAAAATTATATTATCAGCCCGTCGTGCACCTACTAAAGGGCGCCGGACCAAAAGATAACTCAAAATTTTATTATCAGCCCGTCGCGCTCTTTCCACAGGGCGCCGGACCAAAAGCAAATGTAACTAGTGTAATTAAAAATTACATTTTCAGGCCGTCACGCTCATACCACAGGGCGCTGGACCAAAAGGTAACTCAAAATTATATTATCAGCCCGTCGCGCACCTACTAAAGGGCGCCGGACCAAAAGATAACTCAAAATTTTATTATCGGCCCGTCGCGCTCTTTCCACAGGGCGCCGGACCAAAAGCAAATGTTATTAATGTAACTATAAATCACATTTTCAGCCTGTCGTGCTCCTACCACAGGGCGCCAGACCAAACGGTAACTCCAACTTTTATTATCAGCCCGTCGCGCTCTTTCCACAGGGCGCCGGACCAAAAGGTAACTCAAAATTATATTATCAGCTCGTTTGAGAATGGCATCTCAACTGCCAACAAAATACTGAACACATTGCACAAATTGCTGCAACCTAAAGAGTAGAACTCAGGGGCATATTTAAAATGATTTAAATATACCCCCAAATTCTACTTATGGCCTCCTCCTCCCCTACAGCCATACCAAGCCTCACCAAAAAGGTAAAGCATAAGAGTGCAAACAAAACAAAGAAAATGCTGGCCGACAATTGCCATTCCAGAAATACCAATAGCACTAGCAAAGACCCCGAACTGTGATTTACATGTTCATCGCAGTGCTGTTACTAATGACACAAAGGAAACAAATCGATTTTTAGATCGAAAAGTGCTGTATAAGGGCCCTAATTAGTTGTTCTCTTCTAAGATATTTTTATATTATTTTGTGGCACAGTACTTTAGGTAAGGTAATTCAAAATTATATTATCAGCCCGTCTTGGTCATGCCACAGGACGCCGGACCAATAGTTAACACAAAATTATATTATCAGCCTATCACGCTCCTAACAGAAGGTAACTCAAAATTGTATTATCAGCCCGTCGCGCTCTTTCCACAGGGCGCCGGACCAAAAGCAAAATGTAACTAATGTAACTAAAAATTACATTTTCAGGCCGTCACGCTCCTACCACAGGGCGCTGGACCAAAAGGTAACTCAAAATTATATTATCAGCCCGTCACGCACCTACTAAAGGGCGCCGGACCAAAAGATAACTCAAAATTTTATTCTCAGCCCGTCGCGCTCTTTCCACAGGGCGCCGGACCAAAAGCAAATGTAACTAATGTAATTAAAAATTACATTTTCAGGCCGGCACGCTCCTACCACAGGGCGCTGGACCAAAAGGTAACTCAAAATTATATTATCAGCCCGTCGCGCACCTACTAAAGGGCGCCGGACCAAAAGATAACTCAAAATTTTATTATCGGCCCGTCGCGCTCTTTCCACAGGGCGCCGGACCAAAAGCAAATGTTATTAATGTAACTAAAAATCACATTTTCAGCCTGTCGTGCTCCTACCACAGGGCGCCAGACCAAACGGTAACTCCAACTTTTATTATCAGCCCGTCGCGCTCTTTCCACAGGGCGCCGGGCCAAAAGGTAACTCAAAATTATATTATCAGCTCGTTTGAGAATGGCATCTCAACTGCCAACAAAATACTGCACGCATTGCACAAATTGCTGCAACCTAAAGAGTAGAACTCAGGGGCATATTTAAAATGATTCAAATATCCCCAAATTCTACTTAGGGCCTCCTCCTCCCCTACAGCCATACCAAGCCTCACCAAAAAGGTAAAAAGCATAAGAGTGCAAACAAAACAAAGAAAATGCTGGCCGACAATTGCCATTCCAGAAATACCAATAGCACTAGCAAAGACCCAGAACTGTGATTTACATGTTCATCGCAGTGCTGTTACTAATGACAAAAAGGAAACAAACCGATTTTTAGATCGAAAAGTGCTGTATAAGGGCCCTAATTAGTTGTTCTCTTCTAAGATATTTTTATATTATTTTGTGGCACAGTACTTTAGGTAAGGTAATTCAAAATTATATTATCAGCCCGTCTTGGTCATGCCACAGGACGCCGGACCAATAGTTAACGCAAAATTATATTATCAGCCTATCACGCTCGTAACAGAAGGTAACTCAAAATTGTATTATCAGCCCGTCGCGCTCTTTCCACAGGGCGCCGGACCAAAAGCAAATGTAACTAATGTAATTAAAAATTACATTTTCAGGCCGGAACGCTCCTACCACAGGGCGCTGGACCAAAAGGTAACTCAAAATTATATTATCAGCCCGTCACGCACCTACTAAAGGGCGCCGGACCAAAAGATAACTCAAAATTTTATTATCGGCCCGTCGCGCTCTTTCAACAGGGCGCCGGACCAAAAGCAAATGTTATTAATGTAACTAAAAATCACATTTTCAGCCTGTCGTGCTCCTACCACAGGGCGCCAGACCAAACGGTAACTCCAACTTTTATCAGCCCGTCGCGCTCTTTCCACAGGGCGCCGGACCAAAAGGTAACTCAAAATTATATTATCAGCTCGTTTGAGAATGGCATCTCAACTGCCAACAAAATACTGAACGCATTGCACAAATTGCTGCAACCTAAAGAGTAGAACTCAGGGGCATATTTAAAATGATTTAAATATACCCCCAAATTCTACTTAGGGCCTCCTCCTCCCCTACAGCCATACCAAGCCTCACCAAAAAGGTAAAGCATAAGAGTGCAAACAAAACAAAGAAAATGCTGGCCGACAATTGCCATTCCAGAAATACCAATAGCACTAGCAAAGACCCCGAACTGTGATTTACATGTTCATCGCAGTGCTGTTACTAATGACAAAAAGGAAACAAATCGATTTTTAGATCGAAAAGTGCTGTATAAGGGCCCTAATTAGTTGTTCTCTTCTAAGATATTTTTATATTATTTTGTGGCACAGTACTTTAGGTAAGGTAATTCAAAATTATATTATCAGCCCGTCTTGGTCATGCCACAGGACGCCGGACCAATAGTTAACACAAAATTATATTATCAGCCTATCACGCTCCTAACAGAAGGTAACTCAAAATTGTATTATCAGCCCGTCGCGCTCTTTCCACAGGGCGCCGGACCAAAAGCAAAATGTAACTAATGTAACTAAAAATTACATTTTCAGGCCGTCACGCTCCTACCACAGGGCGCTGGACCAAAAGGTAACTCAAAATTTTATTATCAGCCCGTCGCGCTCTTTCCACAGGGCGCCGGACCAAAACCAAATGTAACTAATGTAATTAAAAATTACATTTTCAGGCCGTCACGCTCCTACCACAGGGCGCTGGACCAAAAGGTAACTCAAAATTATATTATCAGCCCGTCGCGCACCTACTAAAGGGCGCCGGACCAAAAGATAACTCAAAATTTTATTATCGGCCCGTCGCGCTCTTTCCACAGGGCGCCGGACCAAAAGCAAATGTTATTAATGTAACTAAAAATCACATTTTCAGCCTGTCGTGCTCCTACCACAGGGCGCCAGACCAAACGGTAACTCCAACTTTTATTATCAGCCCGTCGCGCTCTTTCCACAGGGCGCCGGACCAAAAGGTAACTCAAAATTATATTATCAGCTCGTTTGAGAATGGCATCTCAACTGCCAACAAAATACTGAACGCATTGCACAAATTGCTGCAACCTAAAGAGTAGAACTCAGGGGCATATTTAAAATGATTTAAATATACCCCCAAATTCTACTTATGGCCTCCTCCTCCCCTACAGCCATACCAAGCCTCACCAAAAAGGTAAAAAGCATAAGAGTGCAAACAAAACAAAGAAAATGCTGGCCGACAATTGCCATTCCAGAAATACCAATAGCACTAGCAAAGACCCCGAACGGTGATTTGCATGTTCATCGCAGTGCTGTTACTAATGACAAAAAGGAAACAAATCGATTTTTAGATCGAAAAGTGCTGTATAAGGGCCCTAATTAGTTGTTCTCTTCTAAGATATTTTTATATTATTTTGTGGCACAGTACTTTAGGTAAGGTAATTCAAAATTATATTATCAGCCCGTCTTGGTCATGCCACAGGACGCCGGACCAATAGTTAACACAAAATTATATTATCAGCCTATCACGCTCCTAACAGAAGGTAACTCAAAATTGTATTATCAGCCCGTCGCGCTCTTTCCACAGGGCGCCGGACCAAAAGCAAATGTAACTAATGTAACTAAAAATTAACTTTTCAGGACGTCACGCTCCTGCCACAGGGCGCTGGACCAAAAGTTAACTCAAAATTATATTATCAGCCCGTCGTGCACCTACTAAAGGGCGCCGGACCAAAAGATAACTCAAAATTTTATTCTCAGCCCGTCGCGCTCTTTCCACAGGGCGCCGGACCAAAAGCAAATGTAACTAATGTAATTAAAAATTACATTTTCAGGCCGTCACGCTCCTACCACAGGGCGCTGGACCAAAAGGTAACTCAAAATTATATTATCAGCCCGTCGCGCACCTACTAAAGGGCGCCGGACCAAAAGATAACTCAAAATTTTATTATCGGCCCGTCGCGCTCTTTCCACAGGCCGCCGGACCAAAAGGTAACTCAAAATTATATTATCAGCTCGTTTGAGAATGGCATCTCAACTGCCAACAAAATACTGCACGCATTGCACAAATTGCTGCAACCTAA